>NC_137888.1:179643459-179836252 GCF_963455335.1 Martes martes | reverse complement strand
TGGGGACTCAGATCCTTAAATCAAAAGGACCATGATTAGCCAATGAATTTATGACTATTCTTTTCATATTCAACTGAGTAAAATGCTCCCTCTGTTTTCTTTTGGAAGTTTGAGGGATTGGAGTATCAAAGTCCAAATCAAGAGTTCTTAAGTATGTTCTTCAGAGATAGGATTGCCCAAGGCTAATAAAAGTGTACAAAGAATAGGGCTGATATCTTTTCTAAGTCATATTTATTGTCCCTCTTGCTTTCCAAGTTGTTTTTTTTTTTTTAATCCAGAGGGGAAAAATATATATAGGACAACGTGAAAGGGTAAGTAATCAGTTGCTTGGTGCTGGCTCATGCTTTTCTAGCTCTCAGTGTGGGTGCAGTCATGACATGAAAAGGGAATACAGAAGTCTGAGCTCATGTGCTCAGCTATTGGTCACATTGTCCAGAATGGATATCCCCATGGGCATCTTCTACCCTCTGCTATGAGCTCCATCCTTGGAAGATATTTCTAACTTGGTATTATAATTTTTTTCAAGTCTCCATCTTAACTATCATTCTAAGCTTTAAAAAGTTATAGCACATATACTTTTCTCCTGTTAGCTGAACTAAGATGTAAATATACTATATGCAATTAAAATAAATGTGGCACAGTGATGCACCATGACATGTCCAGTGACCCAACTGACTTCAAGGCAGCTGAGATGGGCAGTTCTCTCTACCTGTGAATTGTCCCAGAAGCAGTGTGTTCTGAGGCGCTCTCCATTTTGCTCTCTCTGAAGCCGTAAGAGGGTGGCACATAGAGCAAGGCAGCAGGCAGTCAATGTCCCCCAGAACAGCTTTCAACCAAAAGGGAAATGAGAGTGAGTAGATAAATGCCCAATACTTCCTGTCCTCCAGTGAGTCAGTTATGACCATAATTCTTATGCAGCTGCTCAGAATAGCACCAGTGTGACTACTGTGGCAACCTCCTTATTCATGCTCCCTCTTGGCTTTTCTCTTTTCCTTGTCTCACTTTTCCAATTCCCCCTCTTCTGCCTTCTAGTACCATCTCCTCAGTAAGCTACCTGCACCGAAATCTTTGTCCCAGGGTCTGCTGTGGGGAGAGTCCTTACTAACACAGTGACCAACTTATGATTTTCACATATAACAGTTTATGTTCACAAACAGTACTTTTTGCTCCTTGGATCTCAACATAAGTTATTGTCTGTTGTTTGGCAAAGTAAATGATAGAACACATGATGAGAGAGAATCCCTCCCCTAGAAATTCTCTCCTTCCCATATAGAGTCATGCTAATCATTTCTTCATAGACTTAAGTATATTTTACTGGCTTAAAAGGAAGTGTTTCTCTCATGTTTTCTTCACAAGGTATTCATTGATTCAATCCCAAATCAACCTCACATGTGCAAAATCATCTCTTTCATTTTTTTTTTTTTTGGGTCTCTATCAACAGTGTTTTTGCCATTGATCGAGTGGGTGGGGAATAAGCTAACTAATACTATGAAATCAATCTTTATGATATAAAGTTTGGTTTGCCCATCTTTTCTGGAACTCAAATAAAACCTGAATGGGGAGGATCCTTGGATCAGGTCCTGCCCAGTCCCCATTTTTACAGTTGAGGAAACTAAGGCCCAGTGGAATTAAATAACTCTTCTAAGACTGTAACTCATAACACAGATAAAATTAGAATTCAAACCAATGGGTTTTCAGTACACAAGGGTCTCAGCTCACAGTTTTCAAAGCTAAATATAATGTTTGACTGTTTCCTTCTCATACATTTTTTCAAATTGTGTCTATAAAACTACAGGTTCTGATAGTCTTCTGTGCTATTCTCATGTTGGAATAGAATCAGGTGGCACAGAAGCTATTGTTACAGCTCCAGAAGAGTGTCTGGCATTTTCAGTGGCAGAATTGAAGCTTTTAATCATGGATGTTCTGGTCAACATATTGTGTGAGGCAAGAGGCTGGACTTGTCGTTGATCTCATGCTGTGAAATTCCTCATGGGATCCCACTTTATAGAAGAACTCACTTCCTACATGGAAGCTGTAGAATTAGACACATTAATAATCAAAACTCTCCAAGAATATCTCTGCATCAAATCAATCCAAGCATTAGCAAAGCAGCCAGAAACGTTTTCTTGGAGGCTTCTCTTTGACTCTCACTTTTTTTCTCACCAACTGCTGGCCCCGCTTCTCTGCCCTGGATCCAACCCCATTATCAAAGACGCCAAGGCGAGCTCTGCAATTGATTGTCTGAAAATGAACAACACACAGATAGTGAGGAACTGGTATCGCAACACCCTGAAGTGCCTGTTAAAGTCACACTCCCAGAGAACTCGAACAATCCAGATGACTGAGGAAAATAGCATCTCCCAGGAGAAACAGGAGACTTGACAGGTAACACTGAAAAGAAATTTTCTGGCAAGGCTGGTTGAGAGGGAGTGACCGTTCTTCCTGGAGAGCATATGGAAGTGTTGACAGGCTCACTTCTTAATGTGGCCAAGAAAGAACTTAGTTCCAATGAAGGAAAATGAGCGAACACAGATGACAACCAATCATGTTTTTCATAAAGCCGGAAATCCTGTACATGAGGCCCAGGGAATTCACAGATGCAACCTTGGCAAGGGTGACCTTTTGAGGACCTTCCCAAAACTCAGCGATGTTAAATAATTGGTCTTTTTGCTGAGACATGAATTTGAATTTCATGCTGTACGAGGCTGGAGCCTAGGCGCAAGTCACTTAGCACATTAGTACAACACTGGAACACCCAGGAAGGATCTCTGTCCACCATCAACCATCCTACTGGGGCCCTTCTTTTATGCTGATTTCCATGTGTGAGGATTGACCACACAGATGCAAAACTCACATAGCTTTGTTTCCATTTTGGGGCACGGCCAGTTTAAAGGGAAGAGGCACCCTCAGGTTGGCAGATTAAACTTGGTTCTCTAACAGCCTTGCACCCCTCATGCAAGTATTTTCATTTCTTTGTTTTGTAGATTTGTAATAACTTCAATTTGAGAACTTTCCCTAATTCAGCAATATACACCTTTTCTTTTTTTTTTTTTTTTTTCATTTTAGCCCCTGCTTTAGTTTAGGTTTCCCTAGAAACCTATTCTAAGTCAGAGGTTCTCAACCTTGACACTTACAGACACTGAGCTGGGTGAGTCTTTGCTGTGGGAAGCTCTCCTGAACCCTGTAGGATGTTGAGCAGTATTCCTGGTCTCTACCCGCACCCTCAATCATGACAGCCAAAAATGTCTCCAGATATTACTAAGTGTGTTCTGGAGGGAGAACCACATCTTTCAGTCAAGGATTCAAGTACAATACAGTTAAGTTGGAAAGTGTTTCCCAGGCAACACTGGTGTGGGAGCAGAAAGTACATTCGTATTCTCTAGAGAAACCAGAACTAATAGTATGAAGGTATATAGAGAGGGAGAGCAAGATTGGTGTATTTTAAGAAATCAGCCCACATAATTGTGGAGGTACAAGTCCAAAATCTGCACAGGCCAGAAGACTGGAGACCCAGAGAAGAGTTGATCTTGCATTTTAAGCATTTCCTCTTTCAAAGAATTCTTTCAAATTTCCCTCTTCTTTGAGGCAGAGGAATCTTTTTCTACTAAGACCTTCAACTGATGAGATGAGACCCACTCACAGTATGAGGAGTAATCTGCTTCACTCAATTTGCTAATTTTTTTTAAAGTTTATATTTATTTATTTGACAGAGAGACAGAGAGTGCACAAGTAGGGGGAGTGGCAGTCAGAGGGAGAAGCAGGTTTCCCACAGAGCAGGGAACCCAATGCAGGACTTGATCCCAGGACCCCAGGATCATGACCTGAGCTGAAAGTAGTCACTTAACCAACTGAGCCACGCAGGCACCTCTCAATTTACTAATTTAAATGTTCATCTTGTTGGGGTGCCTGGATGGCGCAGGCAGTTAAACACCTGACTCTTGATTTTGGCTCAGGTCATGATCTTGGGGTCCTAAAATGGAGCCCCTGGTCAGGCTCTGTGCTCAGCAGGGAGTCTGCTTCCCCTCTCCCTCTCCCTATTCCTCCCCCCAATGACTCTCTCTTTCTCTCTCTCTCAAATGAATAAATAAATCTCTCTAAAAAATGTAAAAAATAAATGCTAAACTTGTCTAACAATACTTTCACAGAAACATTTAAAAATATTTGACCAAATATCTGGGTACTGTGGCCTAGTCAGATTGACACATAAAATTAACCTTCACAGAAAGGAAAGGGGGAAAACCCCAATAAAAGGTGCATCATTAAGCAAGTTCTGACAGGAACATGAGTGGAGTTCTGCTGGGAAATTTGGGAAATGGTGTAAAACACCGGTCTCACAGTTATCCATCTCAGTCAAGAGGGTGAGGGAGCTGGGGTGTTTGTACACCGGTTCCCATCAGTCATTGATTGAAATATGTTCCCAAAGGGCTTTAGTTTCCTGGTGCTTCTGGCTTACTGCTTACCCAGGAAAAGCTGGCTCTGACAGCTAATGAAATCCATCAGGCAAAGGGTACTAGGGCTGGCAGCTGGAATTCAGATTAACATGTGAAAAAATGGCAATGGCTGAAGGACTATAAGCAAGGCACTGACAGTATCTGCTGCCATTTGTAAGCAACCCATCATTAGTTAGTTCCAACCTCTGGCTGGTGTTGAGAACTTCTTGAATGGCAGAGCCATTGTTGTTCATTGGCCCCCTCCCTCCATGCCTCCAAATACTCGATTTAAAAAAAAAAAAAAGAGTAAATACACCTAAACTAAAAGTTCCCATCTTAGCCATTTGTAAACGTACAGTTCTGTGACATGAAATACATTTACCTTGTGTAACTATCACCACCATCCATCTACAAAGAGTTTTCCTCTTGCTGAATAGAAATTCTCCCCAGTTGACCTCCCAGTCTCATTCTCCTTCTCTCTAGCTCCTCGATTCTACTTTCTGTCTCTATGAACTTGACCACTGTAGGAATCTCATATAAGAGGAATCTTATACTATTTGTTCTTTTGTGACTGGCTTATTTCAGTGGTAGCATGTCTTCAAGATTCATCCATGTTGTAGTGTGTGTCAGAAATTCTGTTCCTGTGAAAGGCTGAATAATTTTCCATTGAAAATGGGACCATATTTTTTTATCCATTTGCCCATCACTGGACACTTGGGTTGCTTCCACTCTTTGTCTATTGCCAACAGGGCTGCTGGGAGCATGGATGTACAAATACCTCTTGATGTCCCTGCTTTCAATTATTTGGATATATAACCAGATGTGGAATTGCTGGATTATATTTTGAGTTCCCTGCATGACAAGTAAACATAGTAGGGAAAGCAAATGGGAAAAGATAAGCATGCTAAAAAAGGAAATACATTGATCATACATTTCTGAAGTCTGGGTTCATCAGTTCCCAGGACCACAGTCAAATCTGAGATTTTTTTTGAGTATAAAGCACATCTGTGAATGGTACATAATCGCTATGGTGCCGTGTTCTAAAAACAGTTTTATTTGTCTCCTCCTTTGCCTTTTGATAAAGAGCTTTGTTTATAAAATTCCCGTCTTCTGAAGTTCTTGAAAGACCTCAAGTGAGTTGTTCTCATAAATGAAGGCAAAAACATTGGCTGGCAAAGCCTGTGACTGACAACATCTTTTTTTAGTTACCTGAGCTCTATGCCTTAATTCTCTAGCACTTTCCATTTTCCCTTTGTTTCCCAGAGTTTTGCCGCAAACTGCTGTTTAGCAAAGAGAAGCCAAATTCAGACTTAGGCCAAACCCTAGTTGCAGTCTGTTTCTTTTTGTTGTTGGTACCAGCATCACATCCCACCTGGCCAGACCTGCCAAGTTTTTTGGATTTCCTAGAGGAGGTTTTTATTCTGTCTGCTTGTCTGCACTTGTATACAAAACCTGTAATTATATAATAGGTGAACTTACTGGTGTGCTATTGTGCTTTCTTTTCTTTTTTTAAACCAGCTGAATTGGTCCTTTTTGTATTTGAGCCTATTGTTACCTTTATAACTGTTACAGGTTCCTTCCCCTTGGCTTCCGATCCTTTAGCCTTTATGCCAGCAACTAAATATTTATGCAAAAAATTATTTAAAATAATTTGTCTTTCGGTGAAATTTTAAAACTTGTGTGTTTCTAGCTGTAATTTGAATGTTTTAATGTTATAACTACAAATGACTCTTGGTGAAAGAATTTTGTTCTTAAAATATGTTATCCTATTTTTAGATAAGAAAGAGCACCTATGAAAGTCATTAAGTATACATATTTAATTCTTTGACTTAAAAAAATTTCTGACATTCCTAATCCGTATTTAATTCAGTAAATGTTTTATGGTTAATACATTCACACAGAACTTTCAGAAGAGTTATATAAAATATATGAAATTTAAAGTGAAATAAATGCTTGTTAAAATTTGTTCATTGATCCAAAAGCTGACATTTAAAAAAAAAATAGAGCAAATGGTATTCTGTTATTGATTTCATGGTACTATTCATTCCCGTCTTCAGTCTTCAGTGTAGAAGTCTCTCCTTCGAGCTTGTTCATTTTCTGGAGGCTAACACAAAACTCTTCATTTCTGTAGACTGTATTTTCCTTAATATCTATGGAATATTTTGTCATAGAACTGCCTTCCTACCCCTTTTGGTGCTCTTTGCCAAAATGACAAGCTTCAAGAGAGATGGGTGGTATCTGACTCTTCTTCTGGCTCTTGACTCTCAGCAGGTGGTGAACGTGGAGCACTTAGAACAGTGTGTGGAACCCCCTCAGCCTCTCAAATTATTGCTTGTTGTGGGGATTATTGTAATCAAATCTAAACAGATTGACAGGTAATTCTGTATTGGTGTTTGGTGAGCAAGCCAGAGGACAGCTGTTTCATGGAACAATAAAGAAACTATTTCAGTAAGAACTGAACATTAAGGTTTTATCTGTGAGTATGCGTCATATGAATTAGAACTTGTGGACAACCAAAACTAATCACTCCTTGTGCTGCAGTCTTTTTACTAATACTCATTCTTCAGTGATCCATCTTATTCATTATTTGTGTTGCAGCAGGAACCTTACTTTATATCTCAATGATGGGAAGTAAGAACCCATGTGACTCATCAACCAGAGGAGGAAATTAAGTAGACCTCTTTGACTTCCACTAAAACAGAGAATGTTACCAAAAATCATTCAGATAGAATTTTTCAAGTAGAAATTTTCAGTGCAAGGTAGTCAGGAGCTCACATAAATGAGGAAATTGTATACGGTATATGCACAAGTGAATATAAACACAAGTAGGATGCTTGGATGGACTCTACAAGCCAGAATGACAATGTGGTAGGAGAGAAAAGCAAACCACAGTGTAAAAGGATACAGTCTTAGATGTCCTCAGAGACTGACTAGATCCATTCGGAGCCCTTTGTCCCAGTACCACAGTGAAGAAGAAAAATATGGTTCCCCTTTTAGATAGCCAGCATTTCTTGATGAAATGGCAGAAACAGTTATGTAAGAGGGAAAGGGAAAGCCCAGCTCCATAGCAGGGATTCTGGTATTAAACACTAACATGTGACTCCAGAGCTGATCACTTGAATGCGATTTAATTCCCTTTATGGATTCAGGCAGCTCACCTTCACATATGAGAATGCACATGAAAGAGCAGTCCTGGATAGTCAAAAAGGGAACTAACTGTGAGATCTAGTTCTGGCTCTGACTCAACCTGTGTGACATCTCGGGTTCAACTCAATAGCGTTAAAGCATTTCTTTTTCAAGTCTTAGTGCCTTCTTTTCAAGTATCTTGTCTGGAACCCTAGTATATAAAACAGGTTATAAACAAGCCCATTAGCTCTGGTTGAGCTGAGGGTAAGAGTCTCAGAGTCCAATCCACGGAACCTCTTCTTATGTCTCCAACCACCTGCTCATGACCTGTCTTGGACAGGAGGATTTTGCAGAAAACAGTGTACAAAAAGGACATACCATGTGTGTTTTCCAAGGATGTTTCTAACTCAAAACATCCAATATCATTTATATATTTAACATCCATTTAATCTGGGTCTTCTCCCTCCCATTTTAATGCCCTCTGTTGTATGTTATGGCTCTCAAAAGCAACAGAAATATGACTCCAAACATTCAGATGTGATAGAGGTGTTTTTTTAGAATAAGAATTTGTTCCCAATAATCTCATTCCAAATCTGGAACAGGAAATGGGAAGTTGTTCCTTATGTATCTCCATGTCCTTTCTTTTGCAGAGCTATTGCTACCAGCTCTCTTTCCCCATCTTTAATTGCACCTTTCCACTATTAAATCTAGATCAACTCCAAAAGGTCTCTTTTTCTGAGCAGGGCGAAGAATCTACCTTCCAAGGTGAGGAAAGAGGAGAAGAGTGCAATCATTATGTTTTTTTCTCTCTGTCACATAGCAACATAGAATAACATGGGGTTAAGTGTCATCCTAAGTAAATAATATCCTTACAGTCCATTGGGGGAAATGTGCTCTCAGTAGACTTAATCTCCACCTCTGGGCTTCCATATAATTTTATTTTATTTTTAAGACACTTGATATTTGATTTGAATGATAATTTAGGGATAAACTTGTCTTATTTTCCTATTATATTGCAAAGTCCTTAAAGATAGGAACTTTTCCATACACATCTCTGAATCTTTATGAGGCTAAATATGTCACCCGGTAGAATGTAGTTCTTTTAGTAAATCTGTGGTGAAGTGAATTGAGAAAAATACAGTGTTACTCTCCTAAATAGAGGTTGGGAAACTCTAGCCCATGTGCCAAATCCAGGTCAGCATTTGTTTTTGTAAATAAAGTTTTATTGGAATATAGCCATGCTACTTTTTAATGTATTATTTGTGACTGTTTTCATGCTGTAACAGCAAATTTGAGTAGTAACAAAGATTATTTGGCCCACAGAGCCAAAAATATTTCCTTTCTGACCTGTTATGAAAAAAGTTTCTCAACCTGTGATCTAAACCCCAGGTGAATTAATATACATGAAAATATTTTATTGAGGTTTATTTTTGTCTTTGTTGAATTACATTTAATTCATAAACTTTCATAAAGCAAACTTGCTACTTATGTTTCAGTTACTGGTAAATAGTCAAATCAGTCATTTCAAGTAGATATGAAGTCAATTTACCCACCCTAATTGATTATTCCTTACTGTCTTCTGGCTTTTTAACTATGCAAATGATAAAGAATTAGTTATGACCTTCCAAGTCATATTAGTCAAAACTTTCTAGTTTTATGTAATAAAAGACAAACTAGCCCCCTTAAAACACACACACACACACACACACACACACACACACACACAACTAAAATGTCTGGAGAAGAAAATGATTGCCTCATGCAACTAAGAAGTTAAATGTTGAATTGGCATCAGAAAGGGCTGGATTCAGAGGCTCAAAAATGGTGTCAGGGCTTGCTCTCTCACCAACTATTAGTGCAGCTAGATATTTTTTTTTTCATATTTGCTTTATTCTTTTTTGCCAGATGGTCCAGATCCTCTCACACTAAAGAAGGTTGCTGCTGGCAACATTATAATTTCAGACTAGTTCTTTATAGCTTGTTATCCAAATGGAAGAGAAACTTGTCTCTCCCGCTATCTGTATTAAATCTGTAAAAGGGCTCTACCTGTGTAAGTTATGTGTCAACTTTTGTGTCCAAAAATATGAGATACCTTAGGAATGAGCCATTCTGGGTCCAGTGTTCACCTCTATGTTTATTGGGTTCTATAAATGATAGTCCCACAAAACAAAGGCAGTGTGGATAAGGGCCAATACCCCAGTGGAAAGATAGCTACTTTGCAGATAAAAATAATGATGTTTATATTATGATTACTATTATGATTAATATGTCTGTAGAAATATTATATCAGAATTTTAGCAGAGTAGACTAGACTTTACAGACAACAACCAGACTGAGGAAAGATGATTTAACTCTTCATTTCCTATCTTATATTATCTTTCTTCTCCTCCTCCTCCTTCTTAATCATCATCATCATCGTCATCATCATCTTCAACATCACTTTTTTATCCTGTTTAACATGTAGCTGCTTAAAACTTCATAATGCCCTTTTAGCTGCTTTGGAAGCAGATTAATTGTTCAAAACTCTACCCATGCCCCCATTTGCATCAAAACTTAAGACTTACACTCATGGATTCTACTTGTTCCCTTTTTCTGTTGGTTCTGCATTTAATAAGATTACATAGCTAAAGTTGGGATTTACTTACCTGTGAAGTTGGCCAGAAAATGGAAAATTTCAACAACTGAGTGGTTAAGATGCAAATATTTTCAAAGTGAGATTAAGGACTGCAATTTAAAAAAAATGCCAGAATGTAGAGTATGGGAGTCATTTTTTGGTGGGGGGGGGGAGGGGATAGGGTCATTAGTCTCTTATACCTCCTCACACCCCCTACCACACTTTTACCCAAGAGCATCTAAACTTTTAGATACTGAAAAGTGGTCTCAGAGGATCTCTGAACTGTCTGAATGAACCATTTAGAAATCTTAGTATAGGTTATATTCTCCCTACTTGTCTTATAGCTTGAAGACACTGTGATTTGGATCTAAAATAATTACTGCTATTCAGTGTCATCCACACATAATTAGCCTCAAATTATAATGAATTAACATGGTTTGCCCTGTTCATGAAGTGAAGTGATTCTATTACTGGTTTTTTTTTTTTTTTCCCTCACACATACTTAAAATAAAAACACTTGGAATTTCCATCCTGTTAGGTGAAGTTCTCTCTAGAACGTCAGCTCCCAATGAAGGAGAAATAGCAGAGAAATAACCATATAGACTGAGTTATAGGGCACAGTCCAGATGATTCCTGGATTCTGTTTTCTCTATGACATTGCATCTATTCATTTCTCCTCCCCTTCCTCCATCTCTCCTCCCTGTGTATACGTAGAAAATGCTCCAGTGTGGCAAAGATTTTAGGTCGCTAACAAAGAGTCCAAAGCAGAGAGATTCATGTCTTTCCTTATACTATATAACTTGGTGTAAATAGATGTTAGTAATGAAAGAATTATATAATAATTCTAAATTTGTTTCTGACAGTGAGAGGAAGAAGGAAAACATTTCACAGCATGGATTTACCTTTTAATTCTCACTGCGTATACACAGAGAAGCTCCATGAAAATGCAAGAAGCCAGAACACCCAAGAATTCCCACTGCTCTCTGACTGTCCCTTTGGTTTTACTTTTAGCCCTCAACACTTAATCCAACGTTGAGCTCTTAGTGAGAAAATACCCAAATATATGTATGTCTGAAACTGATTTCTCCCAAGTAACCTTGGATTTTCTTTGGCACTGTTATTGCTAAGCCATGAATTTGAAGTTGAAAACAGGGTATTTTCCATGGAAGTTTCTCATGTATAAAAATCCATCTCAGATACTGACCAACACAATCAGAGAAATTAGTTTATTAATGAAACTCTTGTCCAAATGGATGTTGAAAACTAAAAATGCCTTTTCTTCTATTCTTAGAGAGAATGGAACAATCCCTTTATTGTCATACTTGCTTAGAATTTATTTTCCACTCATTATGCATGCCTCCTTTATGTCATCAATACATAATCCATTATGTGCCTCTTATCGTATTTGCTCCAACTATTGTCTCCAGATGATGTCAAAGGACATTAGATATGAGAAACTAACTTTGCAGGAGTGAATTAATGTCAGTGTTGAAGGAGTCTATAATCATATGACTAAATGCGCTTTCAGGAGGCCACACAGTATGCTGATGACAGAATCAAGAATGAAACCTAGGAATTCTGATCATTTGTCTTGTGTTCTGTCCACAAATGATACTACCTATTCTTAGTATTTCGTAAAGACTTGATGAAAGCAGTCCATTTACTAGAAACATAAAGCATTCATGCAGGAGTTTTTTTAAAAATAATCCAGTGGAAATTTCTTTAGTGATTATGCAAAAGTTCTGAAAGGAATTGTGTGTGTGTGTGTGTATGTGTGTGTGATAATATACATAGTGTTATTTTATATAGGGCAAGATTATTAAAACTTGGCTAGTGCATCGAAATTTTCCTTTGAAAGCTTATCTTATTTAGAAGTTAAAAGGCCCCAGTTAAAAAAAAAAACCAAAACCCACATTTATGCCATCTATGAAATTACTGCAGCTCAGAATTGGGGCTAAACGCATGGAGGTCACACAGTTTACCATCAGCAATTGGCTGTTTGATCTTAGGCAAACATTTATCACTGATGAGTCTTTTGTTTTTATTTTTGTAAAATGAGGGCATTAAGACTGATTTCTAAGCTTGTTGTAAAAATTAAGTGAAATAATGCACTGAAAACATTTAGGACAGAATTTTGGAAAGGTAGCAACTGTAGTGCAATATAGTTTTTAGATGTTCCTCAACAATCATAGAAACAGCAGAACAACGAGATGGCCACACCAGAACCCTCTAGACAGTATTTTCAATAAGACAAAGTGACAACATACTACCACAAGTCGCAAAATGCAAACAGTGATGACAAACCAACAAAAACAAACATATCCACTAGTCATGGCTATCTGTAAGAAGCCAAGAAAGTTTCTGATAACCAAAATGACCAGAGGCATCAAAAAGGACTTTTGTGAATATATATATTTGTAAAACTAAGATTACATGCTTTTTCAATGTAAATATAGTACAACTCTAAAAGAAATGCAAGAATAGGAAAGCAATGGCCAAAAACGTACTTAACTGTCTTCAGGAATCTAATTGGTGATGGTAGCATTCATATTAGTATTCTAAGAAAGTTGTGCTTGTGATGTGCAATTAAGTCAATGAGTAATTGCAAGATAGTTCTAATTCTATCATTCCCCTTGTCCTTGAGAACCAGGAACCTCTGCTTACTTTCTCGTCACTATGTTGTAGGTAGGTGTTATTCACAAATAACTAAACAGTAACGAGCCAAATTGTTGTACTAGTAGTATTTTGAATTGATGAACATTACAACTGTGGGACTCTGGTTCAACAGAACTAATGGAGTTTTTCTATATAATTATTTCTTTGTTATATTATTTTTCTTCATTTGTAGCCATCAGTGTCTTGACCCATTAATTTTCTGAAATTCTTTCAAAACTCTCTACTCCTACTTGTTTCCCTCAAAACTTTCAGAGTTTCTGCCTGTCTTGGTGCCTCAAGTACAATTCCACACTTTTGTTTTAGAGTTGAATGCATCTTATATAAGATATAGTCTATTTTTTCCCCACCTGGCAATAAGACAGGGGGAGTGACCAGCAAAACTTTGAGGAGAGAGTAGGTGGAAGATTGGAAATGACACTCTCCAGTACTTGTATTATAATGATAATCTGAGTTAGGACAGGGGTGGAGGGGTGGGGGGTGGGGGGGGTGAGGGGGGTGAGGGAGTGGGGAGGTGGGGGGGGGTCGGGGGTGGAGGTAGAAGTCACTGTCTCCTTTTGTCTGAAACCCCTAAGGGTAGAAAACACATTATTTTCTGTGCCTTATGCTGAGTCAAGCATATTGTCAATACTCAACAACAATAAATAATTAGCCATATTGGATTTACATACTTAATTCACCATATGTGGAAATTAAAAATGTGCCTCTGAAAATAAGTTCTCAAAGACAGTCTTTGATATGTTCTGATAGCAGTTGTAAATCACAGCATTTTGTGCAGAATTTTAGATCAGCTAAATGTATACCATTTTACCCTTTCATTATATCATAAGTTCCTTTTTAATATTTTAAAATAAATGCCTGCAAACTGAAAGTCTTATTCTATTTAGAGGCTCTATACACACTTCTATCCCCACATAGATATGGATATGGTTCTACCTAGCTATTTATCTATATATAATATATAAAGCAATTATTCCCTAGTAAATTTGTACATTTCATTTTCCAATACAGTATATCCACTTTAATCATATACTTTCTAATCTTTTTGCCTCCTAGTCTCAGATTTTTGAATTCAAATTTCCTTCCCTTTGTCTGTATTTAAAAATAATAATAATCATTTTACATCTATTACAAATAACAATACCTAGTCCCTGATTGAATGCTAACATTGTAATTCATTCTCAGGGTTCGGCTGCCATTCATTCATACCTCGAGCTGTGCTCTCATTATGTATGACATCAGCAGAAACTCTCAATTCAATTGCAGTCTTTTATTTAATTAGGGACTATGTATTATTTGGTTTGTAGTATCCAGAATTAAAAATAGCCCCTTCCACTGTGTAATGGGAAAGGAAGAAAACTTTGAATATATATTCTAATTGATATTTTTAATACTTACTCTAAAAGCAATCAAAACTTATGTTAAATATTAATTATAATATTTTTCTGCTTTTGTGCACCTTGATTTATTGCTGCCCTTTTGGGTTCACTTTTAATTACATTACAGGAAAACAAAGGATATTTTTATTGAAGAGTTATTTGGCACAGACAATACTTTCAATGGTGATGGTTATACTGAACTTTATATTAAACTTAATTTTCAAAAGCATATTTAACACAGTTTGCCAGGCTTTTTAAAAATTATTTTTCCTTCCTTTAACAACATGCCTCTCGGGTCTCTATATTAGAAATCGGGGACAAAGCTCATAAAGGAACAAAGACCCCAAATCAGGGATGGTCTTTTAAAAGAGGTACAGTTTCAAAGACTCCTAAAGATATAAATCAAAGTGCTTTTGAATACAGAGAGCATTCTAAAAGAATATTGAACTGTTTGCTTAAAATCTCACATTATTTCCTGCTTTTTAAACCCTGTTCCTTTTTGAAGGCTAGCACCAGATAGGGACAAAAGGAATATTTTCATGCAAAAATCAGGGCCAGGTACAGAGGCACAGTCAGAGTCTATTTCAAGTGGGGACAGGAATTTAATTCAAGTTATTCTCCTCTTTATTCCACATTTAACAGATTTGAAGGATTTCTCCACCTCTCTGACACTTGTGCAGACATCACTAGATACTGTTTGCACCAGTGGCGGGTACCGGGAAATCTTGGTGTGGAATTTTTAGTCCACTTGGAATGGATTCTTGAAAACACGGGATAGTGGAAACATGTCTGCTCAAGAAGGTGGGGGCTTCATGTTTCTTGAAGTCACCTTTCCAGTCCCTGCTAGGAAAAAAAAAAAAAATTATCTTCTTTCTCTTTCTAAAAAGAATCATGTTACCCACAGGTGGGCATTAACCTAGATACTATTTTTAAGAATATGAAAAAACAAATCCTCATACTGTAAGGGAAGACGGAGCTTTGACTTACATTGCTTTAGATGTATTTTTTTATGTTTTTTTTTTAATGTAGTATTTTCAGCACTTTGGCTAAATTGCTACAAATACCAAAAATAACTAACTGATCATTCTTTAACAGATTTTACTTTTCAAAACTTATGACCAAATACAAGGCTTAAGCCCCTATGATATGTGTGTTTCATTAAGAAGGTGAAATGCCATAATTCTGAGTAGAGCAGGTATCTGTGATTTTTCATGTTTCCATAGCAACATGTAATTTTTATTGAACTGCAGAATAAATAGGCAAATAAAACATACATAAAATATTGATGGGTGTTGGGTCTGTTGTCCAGGGACTTTTGTAACGTATGGTCACGAGTGGTTCTTTCTAACTCCTGTAGCCATTTTTTTTAATTATAGCATAGTCTTATTTCGATTTCTTTAATCATCATCTAATGCATAAAGTTTGTTTTTAATGTGGTTTCCAACCACACTTTGTAGTGTACAAACCAGAGAGAATACTGAGGATGTAACATGAACACAGAAATGAAAAATGTTTTCTACATTTCTCTAAGGGAAGTTATGTGATTGGTTTTGTCTTGCCATTTTTTGACTAATTTTTACAAGTTATTGACAACAACTTACGTTTGGTGTTTAAAATATATAATACTGAGGAGCAAATAACAGATTTAAATAAAAATGATCACATTTGAGAATACAATTTATTTTCGAAATAGGTATTCCGAAGATATTAGCTGGAAAGAAAAAGGAAATGGAATCAATTAAATTATTCATTTGAACTTGAAAAAAGGAAAAAATATAAAATGAGATTGATCTAATATCCACATATTTTATAGAAGTGATCATTAAAGTACTCTGCTGTCTGTATCATTTCAGTTTTATAAACATGTATTGAGAGCAAACTTAATGCTCACTACTGCACCAATTATTAAAAACTAGGTTTCTGACCTTCAGTTACAACCTTAAGAGAAAAGGCTAAATTATTGAGGTTAATAGAAGGTTGATAAAATAAGAAGAAAAAAAATCTCTGAAAATTGGGTTTAGTGTCAGGAAAAAAATAAATCTGTATCCCTACCTCATAGCTTATAGCAAAATAAATTCTGAATTGATCAGACTAAAACTTGCGAAATGAAATTATTAACATACTAAATAAAAATATAGACCTTTTAAAATATTTATATGACTTTATTATTATACACTAAGGGGAAGGGGATGGGAAAGGCCTTTCTGTATATGATGAGAAACTCAGAAACCATTTAAAAAATGATAAATATTACATAAACACAAAAAACCACATAGCAAAAGAATGTCACAAAAATATCAAAAGAAAACAAATTCAGAAGTATTTTTCCCACACATATCTCAAAAGAATTAATTTTTAATAGATATTATATTCCTACAAATCTATACAAAAGATTACAACATAATAGGAAAATGGACAAAAGAAAAAGGAATACAGCTATCACTAACAAGTTTGGAAAAATGTTCATCTCTAGTCTTCATAAGATAAACGCAAAGTAATGAAACACCATTTCACCTAGCATATTGGCTTTGTCTGGGTAAAAAACAGTTTTATAACCAACTTGTTAGCAAGGGTATGAGTGCAAATTGTTATAAACATTATAAGGATCAAAGTACAATTTGTTATAATACCGTTGGAGTGCCATTTAGCAATACCTATCCCAGAAATGCAATAATCCTAATAATTTTATTTTTAGGACATTCTCACTTATGGGCAAAGTGCACGGTTCTCATTGTATTACTACTTGCTATATAAAAACAGTGAAAACAACCCAAGTATCCATCAGTAGAGAATACAGTAAGTGTATTTCAGTGCATACAATGGAATACTATGTAGCCAATTGGAGAAAGAAGCATCTCTGTGAGTACAAATAAATAGTCACATCTAAGAATATTATTAAGAGGTTCCTGGGTGGCACAGTTGATTGAGTATCGAACCCTTGGTTTCAGCTCAAGTCACAATCTCAGGGTCATGAGATCAAGCCTTGTGTTGGCTCCAGACTCAGTGTGGAGTCTGTCTTAGATTCTCTCTCTCCCTCTCCCTCTGCCCCTCCTGCTTGTGCCCTCTCTATCTCAAATAAATAATCTTTAAAAAATATATTGTTAAAGGAAAACAGCTAAGTACAGAATAGTGTTATAGTAAACTCCCATTTGTGTAAAAAAGGAAAATACATAATGAATTTGTTATCCCAGAAGAGATGAATTTGTTAGAGATTGGATAACAACTTATTTATCACTGTATATTCTTTTGTATATTTTGAATTTTGTGCAAGTATTTATTGTGTCTATATAATTAACTTTTGTTTTTTTTAAAAAAGGTATTAATTTAAGATAATACAAGGGCAAGTACAAAAAATATGTTTAGTGCTAGGAAATTTTTTTTTAAGATTTTATTTTATTTATTTGTCAGAGAGAGTGAGCACAGGCAGACCGAGAGGCAGGCAGAGGCAGAGGGAGAAGCAGGCTCCCCGCTGAGCAAGGACCCGATGTGGGACTCGATCCCAGGACCTTGGGATTGTGACCTGAGCCGAAGGCAGCTGCTTAACCAACTGAGCCACCCAGGTGTCCTAGAAAATTTTAATTAACAAATGACTACCCTGCCATGCCATTCAGGAAGAGTTTCGAATTAAGGGGTCTTGAGGTAGATTTGAACCTAAAATTGAGATCAAGAAGTGTTACCATGAACTAAGATGGTCATAATCATATCCATATGAAACAACCTTATGGCTACATCCTTCAAGCAAGTGTGAGAAAAGGAGCCTAAAAAGAGGCAGGGATTATGGAAATAGAGAAAAAGAGTGGAAGGAACAATGAAATTAAATTATGTCTGTTTTGCAGTGGAAGCAAAATAATGAGTTTATAGGAGTTCAGAACAAATATTCAAATGATATGATAGAAAGTACCATGTTCTTAATGATTATGTTACAAAAGTACCCTTTTTTGCATAAATTCTTAGATGAGGAGAAGCAGTGTGATGTATTAGAAAAGGCCGTGAACAGAATTCAGGAGACATTTAGTCTGGTTCTTGTTCTGCCATTAATTAGCAAAGTAACCTTGAGAAGGTCACATTGTGTCTCCAGGCCTCAATTATATTATCTGTTATATAAAGGGAGGGGGGTGCAATAGATTCATGGTTCCACAACCATTTTTTTTAATCTGAAGAACTTTTTTTTTTTTTTTTCCAAATGAAATGTGAGTGCAAACCTGTGAACCAGATAAAAGCAGGGCAATTTTGTATAAAGCAAAAACGGGTGCCCCAGAGCCCTCCTTCACAGTATCTTTCTTTCTCATCATGGCCCTCTTTAATGGAACAAAATCAAAGCTCTGGGAACCAACAAAGTTCAATTTAAAACTATTAACTAGAGGATTCCCCAAGTCCCTTTTCATGAAAACATTTCATAATTCTAGGGAGATAATTGATTCATAGGTTTGATCATGTTGTGAAATTTCTACAAAAATATTTGCAAAACATAATGGTGCTAGTAGAAGGTCATGCAAGGAATAATTATTTCAACAAAGATTTATTAAGTGTCTTTTCTGTACTTGATGCCTTCCTTCCCATAATATTGCAAGACACAGAGCTGGGTAGAGTACAGTCCTGCCCTCTCTGATTCTCATAATTTGTTGAAGTTTTTAAAAAAATCTGTTTAGGGTTATCTGAGATTTCTGAATATTTACACTGATGTCTTTTATTTGTTTGGGAACTTTTCCATTGTCTTTCTTGTTTTCTCCCGAGACTCCATTTCCATGTATGATAGTGCTGTTGACTAACTCACATATCTCTTGTGCTCTTTTTTGTTCTTTCCATCCTTTCTTCTTGCTGGGTTCCAGTTTAAATGTCTTTTATTGACCTGACTTCAATTTTCTAATACTGTCTTCCACTGATTTCCTAAATTCACATATTATTTTTTTAGTGCTAATCTGTCCATTGTAATTATTTTCATAGGTGTAAGTTTGTATTTTGAAATTATCCTCCTTTTATTTCATCCATCTTTTTCTCTTTTTCTGTAAGCACATTAATCATAGTTATTTTAGTGATCTGATTGGCTTATTTCAGCATCTGGATTATCTGTGGGTTTATTTCTATGGTCTGTTTTTGCTCTTGGTTGTTGATTATGGCCATTCTGCTGCTTGCGTATAATCATTTTTTACTGAATATAAGACATTGTGTATAAAAACTTCAAATGTTAACTTCCACAAAAGAAGCCTCTTCTTTCTTCTTCTTAGGAAAACACTGTGAGGGGCTGATTGGTTAAATGAAATCAGGAATCAGCTGGGTTGGGGCTGGGCTATAGCTTTTGCGAACCTAATCTATCTCTGTAGAAGATTCCATTCTGCCCTTCAAAAATCTTCAGATAAGCCCTTTGCCCTTTTACTTTATGCAGCTTCACACTGTAATAAATGTATTAAGTCCATGTTTCGAAGGCCCTTAAGCTTCCAACCTTGTCAATGACACACAAATATAAAAAAAAAAAAAATCATATACTTTCTTATCTCTCAAGAGTACCTTTCTAGAATATTGGCTTCAGCTGCATCTAGAATCAGTGAATGTGTCCATGCAATATCAGTTGTAAATCTTTAGTGCTAATCCATCCCGCCTTTGAGGGTTCTTTTCAGGCCTTTTCCTCCAAAAGATCTTTCTTTCTTCAGCCTGCAAGATTATGGGATTTTTCAGGTGCCCTTTCACAATCATTTGGTTCATTCTTTTAGTTTTTCACACAGGATGAGAGTAATCAGTTCATGTACAAATGGGCTATTTGTTCAAAAGCCCTCAAATCGCCAAATTTTATTAATTTGGCTTCATTGTTCCACTAAAAACTTTTCTTTCTCTCCTCCTTTCTCTAGCGGCCTTCTTTTTGCACTAGAATCTCATTCTTGTGCCCAGCATAACCAATGCTACCAGGGAAAATACTGCTCAATTTATCAACTTACTTCCTACTACTTCCCCTCTCTCTCACATTGTAGTCTATCTGATTTTTCTTGCTTTCTGATGAGTATAAAAATATAACCTTTGCAATTTACCCAGCTTTGTCTATATTCATTTGCTACCACATACTATTCAGAAGCAGAAGCTCAAAGTTTTAAGAACCTTAAAATCTAAACAACATGAGGCAAATTTTTAAAATGTAATATTTATCATACTGTTGTTCTTGTATCTGAACAGCTATTTCTAGTTTTCCTCTAAATGGTTTGAAAAACTATATGGGAGTCTCTGGTTTTGTAATGTAAGATGTTGTTAACAAATATGCTAATTACTCAAGTTAAAATTTCATATATATGTGTGTGTGTACACACATACACACATACACACACACACAATATTCTCTAATAACTTAAGCCAGGAAAGGCAGAATTCTCTGAAACACATTACACCTTGTTTTTTTTAAGAATAATATAAGAGAAAGTTGAATAAAATATTAAATTAGGTACTAATTTTCTAGTGTTTAGAAATAATCATGCAATAATCATAAGTAGTACCTTGAGGGAAAATAAACATTTTCTATTGGTATATGTATAGAATATAATAAGTATAATCTTACATCATGCTTTGAAATTGTAAGCCACTAGTGTTACTATCATTTTTTTCCAACTCCCAGAATATATCAACACTCATTTTAAATTATTTCTTCAATTAACTCCAGGATATCCATCATGCTAAAATTTTTAGAAAGCCTGGAGGGCTTAAGAAATTGTGTGTGTATGTGTGTAAGAGTGTACTTAAGAAATGAATTTGGTTTGCATACCTTGGATTACTAGGGATTTATTTTGTTCTTTCTTTTGTTCTTGATTTTCTTATATTTTAATCAGTCATATTTGTAAAGCAATTTAAAAGTAGATTAAAATTTAACCTGCAAAAGGGTTGCTTGAGAAATGAATTAATTCTCTCTGCCATTCTATTTTGCTCTTGCCCCTTTACCTCAAGGGCCTGAAATAAGCCGAAGCACCCCTTGTAGTCATTTTCTTTCATTTGGCATTCACTAAACCAGTGTATTCCAGAGCATCATTGCTGCATCAGAGCTATCTAAGGTAGATTATTAAAAACAATCAGGTTCTTGGGTGCTGTCTCAAACAGGAATCATTAAGATAGTTCTCAAAATTTTGCATTTAGTTTGCACATCAATGCATACTATAGCTGAACACCATTACACAGTAAGTATTCCATAAAAATAGCATAGCACAGCATAATCATTGACTACCTTATTATTCGACTGAAGACTCATTACCCTGGTTTCCATTATAATACCCATAGCAGCTTCCTCTGTAGGTACTGGTGAGGAATCTGTCTTATTGGCCTCCTCCTATCTGTATTCTTCTCTGGAAGCTTTCTCAACAGCTACTCATGTCCCATTATGGAGATCTCACTAGAAGCTCTTCCACTTCTTATCTTCTTTATTCCATATTCCAGGGCAGTGGCAATATCTATGTATATGTCTTCACCTTTGAATTACTCCTCTTGGGATCAAACCTGGAGGAACATTCATAACCTGAAATTGGACGTGTCATTTACCCACATGTCATACTCATGATATGAGGTTACTATGGTCAAAGTAAAGTGTTTTTTTCCCCAGGTCTCTCCAAACAGGAAAATTAAAGAAACAGCATGAAAAGTCTATAGTAAATCTTCTTCATTCTTGCCATTCTTTTAATTCTGGATAATCATAGGCAAGTGATAAGCACTGGAGACAGGAAAAAAACTAAATCTCTCTTGTCTGGCATCTAGAGCAACAATTAAGAGCAAGGGATTTATAGGAAAACTGCCTAGGTTCATATTCTCCCTTCATGACCTTAGCCATGTCACTTAACTTCATCAATCCTCCACATCTGCATCCATAAAATGGAGGAAAACAATAGACCCTGATCCCTCCAAGTATCTTTGTAAACTGTTTTATTGAGATATCAGACATTCAGAAAAGTACACAGATCATAAGTACAGAGCTCGATGAGCTTTTTAGAAAGCAAATACATTCATGTACCCAGCTTTCAGATTAAGAAACAAAATCATGTAAGTCTTACCTACCCTATTTTGGTCAATATTATTTTACAATTTTTGGTCAATAACAGCTCACCAAGGTTCACCTCTGTCATGACTTCTAGCCTCATTGATCAGTGTTACCTATTTTTTACTTTATATATAAAAAATCATACAATATGGACTTTTTTGAGTCTGACTTCTTTCTTTCAATATTATGTTTGGAAAGATCATACTTATTGTCACATGAAGCTATAGTTTGTTGTTGTATTGTTCCCTTTTGTGAATATACCATAATTTATTATGTATTCTATTGTTGATAGGTCTTTGTTTACTTTCTAGTTTGGGCTACTTTGAATATTTTGCCATAGATATTCTTATACATGCTTTTAGTAAATATATGTACACATTTCCATTGGGTCTATACTTAGGTAATGGAACTGCTGGGTTGTAGAGTATGTATTTAGTCAACTTTAGGGGATCAGGCAAACAACTTTCCAATGTAATTATCCCAGTTTACTCTCTAACAGGGTGTGTGAGTTCCACTGGTTCTACATTATGACCGATAGTAGCCATCATTGTCTTTTTTTTTTTTTTTTTTTTTTTTTTTTGCCATTCTAACAGTTTGGGGTATTGTCTTAAGGTTTTCCTATTCTTTTGTCTAATGACTAACACAATAGAATGCTTTTCACATGGTCTTAATGTGGCTCTTGTGAGAATTCAGTGATACAATGCATGTTAAGCTCTTTGTAAAGTGCCTGGCACATAGCAAGTGCTCAACCAAGCCAGGCATTCTTAATATACCTTTGCCTCTTTGATTGCAATGAAGAACCGTGGTGTAATCTCAATATTGCACATTCTTACCTTTTAAAAACCATTGTTCTTTTCCTCCTTGGGATGCTACGCAAAAACAGGCACAGAAAACTAGACAAATCATATAAGAGAATGTTAGCAAAATAAGAAAAAATAGTTTTATAGCTCTGTTTTTTTTTAACTAGTCTAAGCAACCATAGTTTATTTTATTGAGCACCACAGAATTAACACAAATGAAATGTAACCTCATTAATCACCATTCATCGATTTACACCTTGCTAATGCAATCATTTAGGAAAGTAGCTCTTAGGTAATGGTGTCTCATTATAGTTCTTGTGTAATTTCCAGATAGAAATTATTATCAAGTATGTCAAGTGGGAATCCTGCATACTGGGTGTGTGATAATCCGAGTGCTCAAACAGTTGTGTAAAATACCACCAGGAACTTTTCTAACTAGCCAATAATGAATAATGTAGTTTTCCTTTGCCATGCTTTAAAAGGAGTTTACCTTTTTGTATTTGTCATTCAGTCTTGTATTAAAGAGGACGTAGCAACCATTTCTGTCCATATTTTACTTCTTTGACTATAGTTAAAAGAGAAAACAGAGTACAAATTGTGGGCAACAAAGGAAGTAGAAGGTTCTGAAGACAGACGGCACCACTATGCAAGTGTCATGGCGTCCGTTCAGGAATTTAGAACTAGGAATGACATGGCAGAGGCCTCACAATGGCCTTAAATTTTGAGCTGTCTAAACAATGCCAGCAGGAAGGCATCAATCAGTGCCATCCAGCATATGGACAAGAATATTTATCCCAACAAAGTAGCTTTTATTTTTTGAGTTATTGAACAGTTTGTTGGGTCTTTTGCATGAATGCTGAGTAGGAAATCTCTACAGACACATTCTGATATATGTATTTAAACATAATTTAATAAATAAACTCAGTGGCATGCATATAGCACAAGCTACATATTACAAATTTTATTTTTTTAACTTCTACGATTATGATGAGCTTTGAATGTATTACGTACCACATATACCTTGAGTTGTGTAATAAAGTAGTGATTTGAACCACTTGGTCAAGAACTGACCAAAATGCTTTTTGAGTCAACAAATATTCAAGTAGTCTGGACTGGTGCCAGACTACAATTGGTGCTGTGGTAGATGCAAGGATATATATATATTCAAGAACAAGTATTACTATCGGGGCGCCTGGATGGCTCAGTGGGTTAGAGCCTCTGCTTTCGGTTCAGGTCGTGATCCCAGGGTCCTGGGATCGAGCCCCGCATCGGGCTCTCTGCTCGGCGGGGAGCCTGCTTCCCCCTCTCTCTCTCTGCCTGCCTCTCTGCCTACTTGTAATCTTTCTCTCTCTGTCAAATAAATAAAAATAAAAAAAAATCTTAAAAAAAAAAAAAAAAAAAAAAAAAAAAGAACAAGTATTACTATGAAGTTACGAATGTGTTCAACAGGAAATTTTGTTTAAGAAAATAATAACCAAATGAGTGAATTGTGTGGGGTGTGAGTTAACGTTCAGTAAAGTTATTTAAAGACACAATAACCATTTCACTTTTTAGGAATGTATGATTTGTGATTTTTTTCATATTTTCATATGAAGTGTTCTTTTTAACCTGACAGAATAGAAAACAGGTTAGAATTTTGATTGAGAGCAGTGGCTTCAAAGTCAGATGGACATGAATTAAAATCTGCAGTGACCCTCAGTTTCCTGCACTATAAATTAGGATAAAAGTAAATAAATAGGGGGGAAATTATCTAAAATGTACTCATTTCATAGTAATAGTGATTACAGTCTCCTAGCATGGAGTATTATCATGTGGATTCTGCTGGTTGTGTATTATCCTTTGGTACTATTGGCTGACAGGAAGGGTTAATTCCTATTTGATGAGGGAATTACTTTATTCTAGGCTATTGATATATGACAGTATTAGTAGGTCACCTAAGAAGCCATTTTGTAACAGATGTTACATCAACAATGTCGACCTCTTTAGTGTAGAAAATTTCTATGTGCCAGGCACTGTACTAAATTCTTCCTGCATATTTCATTCTCTAATCCTCCCCCAGTATGATGAGGTTTTGGGTATCAAGGCTAAGGAGATTTGGCCACAGAGGTAATGAATAGCAGATCTGAGACTCAGTGACATAGGTATGTGTCAAATTGTGAACCAAAACTCTCAGGGCAAATTACTCTGTCTTTATGTCTTTATGCAATCAGAAGACTTCATCAAAGATGTACAAAATTTATATACTTAGGAGAGAAAGGAGGACTGAAAAGATGGGATGGAAATGAGAGTAAACAGGTCTCCCAACAAAGGCTCAAATATTTTGTAATGTACAAGTTGTTTAATAACTTGTGATCAATTTTTATGACCATCATTAGAAAATCAGGTAAATAATATAGATCTATTGCAGTTAATGAAAACATTGCAGTTAATGAAACATGTCTACACTCAGATATCACATTTGTTAAGAAGACGGAAACAGACTATAGAATGTGGTGTACATATATTCACATGTTATGGATATATATTGGACAGGGTCACAACTTTATACATGGTTGGAAATCATGTCTATAATGGAGGAAGAGATTATAGGGTAGAAAAACAGTCAAGAGGACTTTACTTTCTTTCTCTCAAATGAACATGTATTATATTTACAAGGTCTAAAATCTCTTATTTAACAGATACCTTTATTGTATGCCTACTACTACTATGGCCAGGTATCACTCTTCTATACATTTGAGTCTTATCCTTCCTTTACAGTTAATCTGGAAGCATTATGTGAGTTTGTTTCACCGATATCTAAGCCACGATCAGGAAGCGAGCTGGTAAGGAACTGTACTCAGGTGGTCATGTTGGGGATGCAGAGCACAGGGAGGAGGTCCATATAATCCACCTCTTGTGGAGTCTAGGGTAGGTGCCTCTCCCTTAAGCCTGTCCATGGCAACATTTGGTGGTTTGGAAAACAAAATTCAGTCCATGCACTCAGTTCATAGGAGAAAGAACCATTTCCTGAAAAGAGGGATGATTGAGGAATTTTTAAGAGTCTCCTCAGACCATTCTTCCTGTTTGACTATAATATGACTATTTATTCATATAATACTTTCCACAGATTCTGATTTTTATGATGCCATAAAGTAAGATTTTCAGAAACTTGGTGGTGGGTAACATAATGCCATCAACGACACTATTAATTAATGAAGAATTCTACTTAGTGAGGGTGAGCATCATATTTTTCTGAAAATGAATCTTGAGAGCTTCCTTGATTATACTGTGCTTCTGCTTCCATTATCATTTAGAGACTGAGGCATGAGATGGGTCTGGTGATTATAATGATTTAGGAGGAGAAATAATATGTCAGAACTATGGGAGATTCTATAATTTCATGGTCTATAGCATAAAAAAATACATCATATCACTAGATCCGGGTGTGTTGTATTTTAATATTGGCTGTTGTGGTATCTTGCACAATATACCTGATTGCAAATTTATACTGAACTCCCCTGACATCAATGGCATACATATTGTAGTTACTAATGAAGAAAAGAGAATGTAATACACTTTTATTAGAAATTTCTTTAGGGTCTGCGCCATAATGGCATATATGACGGGGGAAAGAAATTATTCATTAAGTATTTCCTAGGAATTATTCATAATTTAATCTAACAGTATGACAGACCCTA
The DNA here is from genome assembly GCF_963455335.1 of Martes martes. Lineage (NCBI taxonomy): Eukaryota > Metazoa > Chordata > Mammalia > Carnivora > Mustelidae > Martes > Martes martes. Next base: position 179,809,554 of record NC_137888.1, on the reverse strand, counting down.
GACCTTGTGGGTGCTTCAACTGGTGCTGAGTGGAACTGCCCAGCTTCATAATGTGGCTAGCCATATGGAGTGCATTATACCTCTGACCTGAAGCCTTTAATAAAGATCTTTTTGTTTTTTGGGGCAATTACAGGTTCTAACAATTTGTCTTTAATAGTTTGGCCATCACGTTCTTTAGGAGCAAGAATTTTTACATGAGCCAAAATCTGCTCCAGAGATCGTGAGGTCACCTGAAGATTTGGGCTTTGAGGCTGGACACCTTAACCATTAAAATGGAAAGGAAAAGGAAAGTAACTCCAATGTGTAGAGAAACTTGGCGTTTGAATAGTCGATGAAGAAGGTAATTGAATTTTCAGTTTCTATCTGAATTTTTTTAAATAAGTAGATAAATTCTAAGAAATGGAACTACGAGGGGCACCTGGGTAGATCCATCAGTTAAGCCTCTGACTCTTGGTTTTGGCCCAGGTCACAATCTCTGGGTCCTGGGATTGAGTCCCTCATTGGGCTCTCTGCTTAGGGCGGTCAGCTTGTCCCTCTCCCTCTGCTCCTCCCACCTCTCTCTCACTCTCTCTCTCAAATAAATAAATAAAATCTTAAAAAAAAAAAAAAGAAAAAAGAAAGGTAACTGCCAGATTGTTTTCCTCAGGCATCGGGGCCAAAGAAGCAGAATTTAATGAATTTTCTTCTTAAGATTTTTGTTTTTGACTTCTTAAATCCTATTTCATTGAACCTAAGATTTATTGATTGTATGATGCACCACTCTTACATGTGCTATTGTGAATTATAAGACTAATCTCAGTTTTGAGAAATGTAGGAAAAAATGTATCTTAGAATCAATGAAATTTGATAATCACAAGTGATACATGTTGGGGACAAAGAAAACAACTCACATCTATGTCGCTATTACCCACTGCCAAACTTCTGTAAATAATTTGTTCTGTATCTCCCATAATTCCAAAAGCAGGTATTTGCAAGATGGAATGATTCAATATATTTTGAATTCCAACTGACTTTTTTCATTTGGCAATAGATTATGGACACTCTCCCATACCAGTTACCTTTTTTTTTTTTTTAATGGTAAAATGTCATTCAGAAATGTCTTTTCTATCTTTAAGTCAGAAGTTACAAACTGTGGCCCACAACCTACTGTTTTAAATATCAAGAAACTTTGCTTACATTCCTGCTTTCCAGGATTCCTGATTTGTAAGCTTCTCTTACAAATCAGATCCGGGCGATGTTTTCACATAGTGGCAGTGTCCAGCCAAGTAGTGACTGGCTCACAGTTGAAGGAAGCATCCTCTTTCTTGTGCCCCCTGTCCTCCACACCTCTCTTCCCTGTTCTCATACATATAACCCACATCTCTTATTTACACCCTCACCTGGCCCCCACTGGGCTTTGGGTTTGCAACTCCTACTTTCAACATTTGGAATAAAACATACTGTGATAGCACAGAAAGGCCTTTTTGTGGCATTCCAAGTTCATTTAGAAAATTACTGAGTTTTTCACTGTCTACCACCTTCACCATCTAGTTTTGACTCCTGCGAACATTTAGATATCTAATGCAAATTTTTTCCCCAATTCTGCCACTTCCTTAAAGCTACCACAGATGACTTACCAGTTCCATTTAACTGGCCCAGTTACTTTTTAAAGGTTTGTTTTTTTTTTCCTATTATGCATATCTCATTCGATTTTCATAGACCCATTTACACTTTCACACTGGTCTTTGTTAGACCTCATTTCTAAGGGTCTGCCATTGTCTATCCAAAGTGGAAACATGTCCTTTGTACCATTTGTTATCCCAGCTTTGTCCCTGGAGACCGACCTAATGACTTTAGTTGTTCTCCCCAAGTTTGGAAGATAAAGCTACCCTTCTAGCTCCACCACATCTTTGACTGGCAAAGAACACTGTGGAAATGTTTGAGTGAGCTTCGAGAATAGGAAGAGATCTAGTGTTCCATTTGATGATTTTGCACATTTTCAGTGTTATGATTTGTATAGAGCAGATGTTGATTAATAACACTAAGCATGAAATTGTAATTCTTTTTAACAGACTTCTTATAATTATTTTACTCTTTAAACAGATTTCTCAGAGACATTCCTGGTATGACCCATGTACCAGTGGTTTTTGAATGTATATTCTATGCAATAGACAATAAAGTCATTTAAATATAATCTCTGTATTTTTGGAAGACAGACAGACACATTTCAATCTTGCTTCAAGACTAAAATTAAAAAATAAAATACACAGCACTGAATTGAGTGAAATTGTGTGACTTTCAAACAATGAATATCCAATGAATATCATGAAACATTTTTCTCCAAGTACTAGTTTACATATGTCACAACTAGATAAAAGGCTTTTTCTGTGCCACCCTTCTCCCTCTCCCTCTCTGTCTCTCTCTCTTTTGCCTGTGCCTGCAATGTCACATCAGTTGTTGTAGCCAGGACTGTTGTTCCCCTGAGGAATGATATGGTAGCACAGTAAATGGACAACTTACACTAAAGGGATTGAACTATAATGGTGTTATCTCTTAAAAACACCCATGTCTCTTAGGTGGACCTCTTCCCATAGGGAGGCATGAGAGCAGAGAACTCTCTGGGGAGCTTGCTGTTAGATTGTGTCCTCTACAATATAAATTAGATGCAAAGATGTATAAAGTAGGAACATTTCCAGACTTACTTTTAAAGAAGTATGGCATTTCTGAAGACTTCCATGAAAGCAAGATTCTTTGGACTGTCACAAAGCTCAATACCAGCCTAAAAATTCTGTATGCTCTCTGAGTGTGTTGAGTAACGGACAGTCAGGAATAGAGCCAATTATGTGGAAGCTGATTGGATGCATCTACATTTCAAGAAGTCCTTAAACCATCATTGCTTTTCTTAAGTAAGTCAAAGATTTAAGACATGAGCAATATCATTTTACCCTGATTATATATCATGTCCCTGATGACAATTTCTAGATTTCTGATTACAAAAAAAAAAAAAGAAAAAAAAGTTTAATACAGAAAATCTAAAGAATGTGAAGGAATAGAAAATAAAGCTCTCATAATGCCAACATCCAGGGATAATCTCTGTTAATATTTTACATATGTTAGTTCTAGGTGAGGTTTTATTTGTTTTGGGTTGTTTTTTTTTTTTGCACATTTGAAATGTTTGAAATTATGTCCTATATAAATATCATATTCTGCTCTTTTCAGTTAATTTATAACATACATTTTCACAATGCACATAATGTCTAACACAGCCAATAATATGCATCAGACCTATTTTCCCTAGTTTATTGAAAATTTCTGAAAGCATAGTTTAAGAGCATCATTGTGTAGATATCCACTGTGTCAACATAATAAAATTTGCTGAACCATTCTCCTGGCTTTGGTGATTTGATTTGTTTTCATTTTTTGCTATTATAAATAACCACACTGTAAGGCATTGGTAGTGATTCTGGGTAAACAAAATAAGTGGGTAGAAAGTATGAAATATTTAAGACACAATAGACATATTGCCAAATTGTTTAACCAAAGTATTATTACCATAATATCTGCACTGAATGAGTCCCAGTTTCAACTTAGTCTCTTTGGTATGGAACTTTATTTTCTAAACGTTTTTTGTAATAAGTAAAAATGGTACCTCTTTGTTGTTTGAAAACACTTTTATTCTTGGTGAGGTTGAATATTTTTCCACGTAAGTATTTGCTTTTGTGGGAATTGCTCAACAGCTACAGACAAGGGTAGTCTTATACAGGGAATGTTGTCTATGTCTCTTTGAACATCAGCCTTATTTTTTTAAATGCTTTTCAAAAGTGCTGTCACATACATAATTACCTCATTCGAGTCTTAGAACAACCTTTTGAGGTAAGAAACGTCAGGTATTCTCTACTGAAAACTGAGGCAAGTAAGGCTCAGAAAAAAATCAGTAACTAGCTCAGGTTAATCCAGTTAGCAAGCTGAAGAGGTTTTTGTTTGTTCAAATTTTTACTATTGAATCAGAGTGTTTCAATAAAAACAACAACTTGTGTGAAGTAAGGTCTAGTTAATGCACAATGCAAAAAATGAAGTAAGGATTTTTGTTTAATGCCCTTCACTTGCTTCCCAAAACAAAATACAAGCATCAAGAAAAAAGCTCATATCCTTTTTTACATGGTGTAAAAGACACTCCAGTTTAGAACAAGAATAAATGTTTAGCAAAAGAAAAAAAAAAGATTAGCTGGAGGACTGGTTTTTTTTCTGACTTTCCTCAGAAAGTATTAACCTGAAGCATTTAATTTAACATAAGGTGACCTAAGGGCTTAAACGTAAGGCAACAAAAAGAAATATCCGGAAAGCGTACAGAAGACTGGCAATATTTTTCAGGCAATAATTTTCGAGATACCACAAGCCATGCAGATAGAGCTAAGTGTAAAGGCTTTGTTTCTCCACTATTACACAAAGGTGTTTGCTAATTGCAAAATAGTAATCACTTCCTCTAGGTTGCTGTTCTTAGGCAGGGGAAAGTCATAAAAATGTCTGTAGTGGGCAACTATTCCATTTTGATTGTGTAAGCTTACAAGAAAATTTGGATTTGAAACCAATGGATCTTCCTATTGAAGAAAAATAACACAATTTTCTGAAGAATCATGAGATGTTATTTTTAATTAATCCCATCAATTTTTACTGCTTAGTAAATTTGTTTATGCACAGTATAATTTGTAAATCAATGGTACATATATTTTGGTGAAATGTCACCACATGTAGGCCACATGATAGCCATGTGATAGCCATTTGGAAATTAGACATTCTCTATGGCATCATTCGGTACCATGTATCTTGAGATGGAACACTTATGTCCATTAGCGTTCTTGGTTGCAAGCAACAGAAACTGATGCAAGTCATCTTAGGCAAAAATAGAATTTATTGGCAGGCTTGAATGGGCTTACAAAAATTAGTGAAAGTCTGGAGGACAATTCTTGGACAGCAGGCATCAATCTACAACCCTCTAAATGGCCCTACAGCAAGAACTACAGAAAATATTCACACTCTAGTACAAATTAGATCTGGGTAACACCACAAATATGACCCTAAGCATCACCACATTGCACATCACTCATCCAGAATTCAAAGTCCAGGAGGAGAAGTTCTGGTTGGATAAAATTTTGTGCACACATTCCATAGCAGTGGGAAAGAGACCCATTCCATTTCAGTGGTCAGCAGTAGACATTAATGTCCAAAGCCATTAAAGTAGTCATTTGAGATTCCCCAAAAAGGAGACTATAAGACAAGGGATCTTGGCATGGGTGAAGGTGAGATTCTGTATTAAAAATATAGAAATAAAGTAAGAGTCTACAGAGCTATGAATGTTGAGACAAACTGCCCCCAAACCCTTTTACTCCGCTTGGCTAGCAGAGAGTGGGTAGACAGTTGTATATCCTACAGGCTGGAGGTGGAAGACTCTGCTTCAGTGAGTCTTACTAGCCCAAGGGCAAAACCATAGGAACATTGACACTGGGTTTTCCCATTGAACCAACCTACCTATGTCATCCTACCCTGAGTTTCAGCGTCAGTAGGTGACTTCTCCTGGTCATAGAGTTTTCAGTCAGTTTTTTAATCTCTTATAAAGTATGAGCAGACAGGCAAAGACTGCCATGTATCTTAACAAAGCCTCCAACAGGAATGGCATAGTCTTAACATACAAATAGGAAAGAGCAAGTTGTTGGGAGCAGGAATGTAAAAACTTAAAAAAAAAAAAAAAAGACTCTTTCTAGTATCCTTAGAGATAAAAGATAATATTAAATCCATAAAACAAGAAGAGAAATTTAGAGAACAAAAATAAGGGTGTTAGAAATTAAAATTAACAGAAAAGAGATAAAAATCTCAGTTGAAAGACTGGGTTATAAAGTTGAAAAAGAATCCCTCTGAAATTGAGAAAATCCATCTGAAGTTGGTGCAAAAAGTCACAGTGCTAGAAAGCAGGAGGGAAAGAGTAAGATAGAGGATCTTTCCAGGAAATTCAACACCCAAATGCCTTTCACAGAAGTAAAGGATGTGAGATTCCAAAATGAAAAACTTCATAAGTGTTCAACACAATAAATGAAATAGAACCACATCAAAATACTTCATCAGAAAATCTCAGAACCCTGGGGACAAGAGAGATCCAAATTTCCGAAATTTAAAAAAAAAAAGTCACAACAAAAAATCAAAAACCAGAATACTGGTGGATTTACCAAAAATAACTAAGAGCAAGAATGGAATGATAGTTTAAGAAGTAAAATTATGTGCTTATTTTTTTTAGAGATTTCAAAGTAAAGATAAAAAGAAATGGCTAGAAGAGCTGAAAACTGTTGCTTCAGGGAAATCGAAAAAGTGACGTAGGTTTGCATGGAAACTCCTTTTTAATAACAAAAATTATAGAAATCCTTTGTTTTTTTGAACTATTATATGCATATATATAATGAAGAAAAAGAAGGTGAGGATTAAATTGGTAGCTCTCCAGTGAGACAGAGAAAGAAAAAGAGAGACAAGCAAGTCCACCCACCACTGTGGGACATCTTCTCTATACTGGAGGATGAGTTGGTGACTACTCTGTTAATGGTGTCTGAAAATCAACTCAAACTATCTTACACAAACAAATTCAAGTTGGAATTTTCTGCTCTTCTAACTAGCATAGATACTGGGTCTCTTAGAATATCAGAGGCACAGGTTCTGGAATCAAGACATCATGATTTTGTCTGCCTCTGTCTTTGGCTGCATCACAAAGACAAGGATTCATCATGAGGCATTTAAGATCTCAGTTGGAAACCTCACTTTCATGTTTTCCAACCTTAGCAATCCAAGTGGAATGAGAGCTTCTTTATGCTAATATTCATACACCAGTTTGTGTAGCATAGAGCTCTAAGGTTGACTGAACCTGGATCATTATCCATCCTGTTGGCCACATCTGGCAAAGATTCAAGACACCTATTATCATTGACTATGTCTCTCCTTGCCTTCTTCCTCACATCTTCTTAACCTAACTTTTACTATAGCCATGGCTGGGGTAACTGGTTTCTTGTATTTATAACCAGTGACTAATTTGCCCCAGCTGGTTTTCCTCCTACTTCTGTGATGGGCTTCTGTGATGCCTAGACATGAGCTACTTTCAGAATATTTCCTGCTGCATAGCTAGGGGTGCAAGGGTTAACATCCCTTTGGGCAACTCTTGACCAGCAGGATTTGGGAGCCAGTGAGTCAATGGTTTTCTTCTCTGTCCCTCAGGCAAACATTCTAAGATGCATTTTCTGTAGATCTTCAGAGGGATTAAGCAGCAGCTGTCCTCCTTGTTGACTAACTCAAGAGTACACCCTACAATTGCCTTTCCCTCTTTCTCCCCCACCCCCCACCCCCAGTCCTCTTCCCTGAGATCACTTCCTTCATTTTGGTTCTGCTTTCTGGGAAGAATTCAGGTTAAGATAGGGATTTCCTTTTATGAGACTGATTATTAGGTAGAAGACAAATTAGGAAAGCAAATATGAAAAATATTTCCATATACACTATAAAGTAACAGAAATGATGGGAGCCCTCCAGCTACAGGGGAATCAATGTGTGATAGTCTTAGGAAAAATCATGTTAGAATGATAGCAAATATGAGTATTAATTTATACAACCTCATTAAATGCTGAGCCATTTTTTTAAATGATCTTCTAGATTACATCTAGAGTCAAGGAATAAGATAAAATACTTTGTGTTTGGATGCTTAAACTTGACCCATTTACACAGTCTTACTTTTCCAAGGAACATATTAAATTCCCTTTTTTAAAAAAAAAATTGTCCTATTTCTAAGAGCTTTTGAAATTACTGTTCTTCTTTCATTGCCTAAACAATTTCAATTTTGGTAGTTACTTAAAAAATATATGTTCATTTTATACATGTATCAAATTATTTAGTCTTCACACTTTACCAAAAATAGTAACATTAATATGAAAAATACATATCTTTAAAAAGGTATGTGATGATTCTGAACTGCTATACAATCATCAGCAATATGCGTCATACTATGTCTTCTGATTTTTCATTCTTCCATTGTTTCTCCATTCAATTGTAATCATCTTGAGGACAGAGTCTCTCTTCTTTGCATGTCCTTAAGTTCCTAACAGTGAGTGCTACTCATAGAAGATGAGAAACAAATGTTTTACTTTCTCATTTTTGTTGATTTAACACAATAACTGTTCTTCGTGAAAGAATTAAATCATCCTCATTATAAATAATACAAATAAGTAAAAAAGCAAAATAAAAAGTAATCCTACTATCTAGGCATAATCAGTGGTAAAAATTTAGTGTATGTTCTTCTAGTCTTTTTTTTTTCTATTTTGCATACGTATACACACACCACATACACAGAGATGTGCACGCTTACCTATGGTGCATATATAGTAAAATGAGACCATATTCAGCATAATACTTCAGTGCCTTGATACTTAGGTGTTTCCAGTACTTTATTGGATTTTGTACTTAACGTTAAGAATTAAGCTTCACTGTAATTAGAACAATTAGGAAAAAATATATAAAGAAGAGTTATTTGCCACCTTCTCCTAACCCACATCTCTGAAGTAAGCATTACTAACAATATGGTGGCTAGCCTTTTACACCTTCCACTGTATGTTCCTACAAACAGAAACAGACAGGTATACATACAGATGTATAAGGTTTTAACTCATTAACTGCATATTCACACACTCCTTGGATCATAATATGGGAAACTGAGTTTAGAAATGTCAGCATTTCGCCTCCAGTAGTTTGATTGATAAGACTGGCTGAGCTAAAATTACATAAACAGTGGTAAAAACAACGTTTACTTATACTCCTCATTGGACAACTTTTATCTATACTTAGATTCTCAATCTATATGGTCAGTCTGTTTTAGGAAACATCTCTTGTAGATACAGTTTCTTTGTTTCTGTAACGTAGACAAAGAATAAGGAAATGACTCCTTTTGCAGTTTTCTTTGGGTTCTCTACAGATGAATATCTGTTAAATTCAATGATCACTCAACATTGAGTAAAATTATTTCCTCTCAAGTGCCAAAGAAATATTTGTTGTTATCTTATTTAGTATGTAGGAAATTGGACTCACATTCTTTGCAATTTTTTAAAAAGGACCCATAGGAAAATAACTTGAAAGTTAACTCAATAGTCATTTAAAGAATGAGACACCTGTAAAATTATTAAAAACACTTAAAATCACCGAATCCCTTGTCAAACTTACTTTAGTCTGATTAAATGGTTGTTTTCATCACTTCCTAAAATTTATTTTACCCTAGATAAGAGGCAAATATATCAGTTTCTGAGTAGTATTAAATACTAACCTCATAATGTATCATCAACAAAGTCCTGCTGAATTAATGAATTGTGTGCATGTTTGAAAGTGGGATTGTACTTGTCTAATTGTGGCATCAGTTGTCATGGCGACTATCAACCAATCAGTGAATAAACGCCCTGACTTGGCAGTGTTTGGGTGAAGAAAGCTTTGTGCAGTTGTCAGCCTGAGATTTATGATGGTAAAACTATATTTGGCGGACAAATCAATGTGTTCTCTACTCTTTGTGTTTCTGCCCTCATTTTAAGTCAAGCCCTTGATATTCAACCAGAATATTAAGAGACCCTGGGTCTATGGAGCAGTTTTGTTATTAATAGATCACTTTTGATAAACTGTGTATGGGATGACTAGCTATTTGTATACATAGCCAAGGAAGGCAACCCCTGGTATTTCTTTGTATTTGTAATTGCAAATGTCAGATCTTGAAAGCAAGTGGGTATTAGAGGATATCTTTTTATGTCTACTATTAAAACATGTCGAGTGATCTATAAATTACCCCACATAGATAAACAGTGGATTAAAATTAGGCACACTCATTCTGTCATCACTGTAGTATTAATCATTGGAGTTTGGGTCTTTAATGTTAATATATACCTTTTAGCAGTATATGTCACTACATATTAAATTACATGATAGCTGACAGACTTTTACATCAAAACATTTTTTCTCTCTGTATGTCATAACATGATAAGAAATACAGAGTAATTTTTGCTTATATAAGGTATTGTTTAATCTTTGCACATGCTGTTTTTATTGTTTATATTTGTAATAAACTAAGATTTTTTTTATCAGTACCTGTTCTTGGGTACATACATACCAAAATAGGCTATCAGCATTTTTGTTTAATACACAAAAAGCCATACAAAGAAATGATCAGAAAAATCAATGATATTTTACCAATTTTTCATAAAACAAAATTGGAACAAAATACCAACTCTTCTAAGTCATTCATTTTCTTCGACTTAGAATGAGTTTTGTTACCAAAAAACATTTTTGAGATGAGGAGACACATGACTTTAATCAGTCCAAATTATATAGCCTTGCTATATGTCTTATGGTAAAGAGTGATTCAATTATTTTCACTCCTTATAAATTCTGAATATTCAGGGAAATATAGATAACTTACCTGTAATTAGTTGACATAAAATATATCCACTGAGGGATGAACAGGGCTCACATGTTAGTTAATGCCAAAAACAAAACCCCTTCTACAAATCCACTGTCATCCTAATTTTTCTATCTTTTACTGCACAAGTCCATTGTAGAAGTGAATCTTGACTGGAATGAGCACATAGCAAGGTAATGCCTTTGAAGAGTAGGCAAATAAATGAGCCAAACATTCTTTTGCTACCACCTGTTAGACTAAATTAGAAGTAGAACTTTCTCCCTTAGACTGTGATTCTATTATATTTTTTTAGTTATAATGATTATGCTTTTGTCTCCTTTAATAGACTGTGAGATCCACAAGGTCAGGAACGATATCATATTCATCACTCTATGTTTAGCATTTTGAACCTGCTCAGCCCTCAAAAAATTTTGAATATAGATTAAGTTGTTTTTTCAGAATTTATTTACGGAAGTTGAGAATATGTGGCTTTGTTAGTTTTTTTTTCCCTCTCAAAGTGTCTTTACTTCAAACATATTCAATTAACCATACAAAAATTTTTTTGATTGGTATCAAAAATGAATTCACAAAAATGAGAAAAAAAGTCTCAAGAGTTAGCTAGAAAGATTCAAAATAATGTCACATATTAATCATTATTAATTTTTAAATATTTTCAATTGTATTTTGAAAATAATATAAGAACACCAGAGAGACTAAACAATGGATAAACAATAACTTTTATTTTGAATCAATTTTCAGTTCCTAAGTATTTTTCACATATATTTACTCATATCCTTATTCTAATTGTACAGATAAGGAATCAAACAGAAAATTTAAAGAACCTGCTTAAAAATAAATCATTTGGCTTCCAAATCTAGCCATCTTTCTACTATCAAAATAATTTTAAAATTCCCTATCTCATGTATCTGTATTTCTTTACAAATAACAGGTTGGATTAAAAACAAATAAGCCTGGCAGATTTAGTAGCATACTATAGGTTTTTTAAGTTTTAAAATCCCAAGTCACAAGATCTCTTTTCATAATAGATTTATAATAACCAACACTGCTGTCCATCTTGGAAAAAATAAATTCTACAGACTGTAGTAGGCGTTTAAGTAACATGTGCTATCATCAAGAACATGTACCTGGCAAAAATGTCTCTCTTGGAGCATAATATCCTTGGCCTAGAGTCTCTGAGAGTTTGTCAGTACTGTGGGACATATTTATTGCTGTGTACACACAACTCTACAATGAATGAACAACTTTGCAACTAGTTTCATCTACCTGATGACCTAGACGAAGAACAAGAGAGTACCAATAAAACACTTCAATCTACCACAGTCACTGTTTACATTTGTTTATTTGTCTTGATAGCTCACATTATTTTCCTTGGTTTCTGTTCTATTTTAAATGCATGGTTTACTTTTTGATTTATTCATTCTCTGCCATTGTCAACCTTGACATAGAATTTATTATCCCTTCTGAAAGCTAATACTTGAACATTTAACAGGCTCTCTACTCACTATGCCAGCTGGTATTCTTAACAAGCAAAACATTTTATCCCTGAAAGTATTGTTGATGCCTTTTAAGTTAGTCTCCGTACTGGATTCTCATATGTGGGGACTATAAGAGTTTTTCAAAGAGAATGGACGTATGCAGTAGTAAAAGTCACTTGTTCTATTAGTCATTATGTTTCAGGGGGTTTCTTCACTCTGCAAAAACTTGGAAAACGAAATCCGGTATGTACAGTATAAACTTACATGTCATTAGTAATTTGTGGGACTACAGATAATAATTAAATTTTTTATTTAGGCCTACTTTAGGCATACTCAGTAACTTAAGCACACATGAAGACACTTGATAAATTCCTCTGCTTTATTTCAAAATGTTCATTGGATATAAAACAACATTGATAACATATTTCTATTTTGCTATATAATTGAAATAAGCATCCTTAGAATCTCTAACAAAAAGTATTGTCATTGTCACATACACACAGTAAAAGCCAGCTATTAGTATATAGAAATTATAATGGTTTATGATTTGAGTTCAAAATATAATTCCTGTGCATAGGAGTTTGAATTTAAGAGTCTACTCAGGGGGCGCCTGGGTGGCTCAGTGGGTTAAGCCTCTGCCTTCAGCTCAGGTCATGATCTCAGGGTCCTGGGATCGAGTCCCACGTCGGGCTCTCTGCTCTGCAGGGAGCCTGCTTCCCCCTCTCTCTCTGCCTGCCTCTCTGCCTACTTGTGATCTCTCTCTGTCAAATAAATAAATAAAATCTTAAAAAAAAAAAAAAAGAGTCTACTCAGTAATCAGTGATATATAGCATTTATGGAGTTAAACTTTTTCTGCGTAAATTCAAAACCTGTTCCCATTTTCTGGGTCATCCTGATAATTCTGTTTTCCTGCTATTCTTCCATTATTTATCCCTTTCAATGTCTCAGAACTATTTTAAGGGTTGATTTTTAAAAGGAAGGAGTGAAAAGGGAAATATGACTCACTCTTCAGTGATGTGATTAAGAAAAGAGGAAAAAAAATCTTTCTGAACTGATTGACAAATTCCAACAATTGTAGTCAAACTGGGAACAATTTACAGATTTGGGATATTTCTTTTTGCTTTATTTTAGTTTAAAAATTAAAATGTTATTTGTTTTATTTAAAGTCTTGGTTAGGTTTTTTCCATATGAAAGTATAAACTCTGTGGCGTCTTGGTGAAAAGTTCAAAAGTTGTGAATTGAGGCACACTAATAAGCTATCTTGATAAGAATTAAGCAGGTTTTTGCCTGACTTACACTGTGGTGATAAGTGAATTGCAAATATTTTCACTCTAGGTTTTACTAGGACTTTGGGATTCCACAGATAATTTTTTTTTCCCTCCTTGATCCTCTGTTCTCTAAAATTCAAATGACCAAAATGTTTTATCTTTATTTAGTGAGGTTGCTACTCTAGCATATTATCTTCTCCAGAAAAATTGAAAATTAAATCTAGCAATATATAATGTGCTGTTTGTTGGCCGTGGATATATCTTTTGAAAATAGGGCAGTCTCCATACCAACTGTAAATGAAGTTCACCACATCTCATTTGTCTGCTTGGTTTTTTTTCTTTATATTTACAGATTTACGTGTCATTTCAGGGGCTACTGGACCATGCAAAGTATAGCATTTCAACTATTTGAAATCATCTGTTTGAGATGATATTACTGGTAGCTTTTTTCTTTTGTTAGTGTTTAGTCAAAATCATATTTTTAATAATTTGATAAAATTGTCAAAAAAAATCTTGCTTCTCTGAGCATTAGCTTTAAGGAAGTTAAGGCCTGATTATTATAAGGAGATTTCTTCTATGTCATTTGAAATGCACAGCTATGGCTAAGAAAATCTCCATCGTTTAGGAGGAAGATTATTTGATATAAGAAAACAAGGATGGATTAAAATTATGAATTATGAGTCTTAGCATTTAATATTAGAATGATCAGCTATTCAGCTTCACTAGAAATTATGTGTTGTGTATGGTTTTGTTTTGTTTTGTTTTGTTTTTGGTATTGATGTTGCCAGGATTTTCTTAACCAAATTTAATTCAGGATTAATTCAGGATGTATTTCTGAAACAACGTCCTTCTCTGTTGGAACTATTTTCCTTGCATTTATAGTTTTTAGCCTACTTTTAACCTAATTGTCTACTTTTTACACTAACTCTTGTAAATGATGTTCTATTATTAAATGAAAACTTACTGGAATCCAGATGGCAGGGTCTCTCCCCTCAGAACTCTGATTTTAATAGAATTGAGATTAGACCCAAGAAATTCCATTTCTAACAAGTTCTGGATTGATGGTAATTGTCTAGTCCAGGCTTTGACTTTGAAAACTACTGAATTCAATAGTTTATGTTAGGACATTGGAATGATGGAAAATCTATCCTGAGCATCCATATCAAGGAACTAGAAAAAGAACAGCAACTTAAAGGCAAGTCAGAAAAAGAAGAATAAAGCTAATAGCAGAAATTAACTTAAGTAGAAAAAAATTTTTTAAAATGCAGACGGTCAACAGGACCCAAAGTTCCTTCCTTAAAAACAAAGTTGATACAGCCTTAACAAATCTAAACCACAAAAAAAGAGAAGACACAAATAATCAATATCAGAAATGAACAAAGGAACATCACTATATAGATCCCAAAGATAATAACATATTATGAAAAATTGCATGCTAATTAATTTGAAACCTCAGATAAAATTTTTAAATTCTCAGAAAAACACACTATTTTATTCTGACACAAGAAGAAATTGAAATCCTTATATTTTAGAGATTGAGTACATAAATCAAAAAGTCCAACAAAGAAAACTCCAAGCTAATATGAAGCCACTAGGTTTACTTAAGAAGAAATACAGTTTTAAACAAATACCCCCAGAGAATCAATCTGTTCTTATTTCACTTTTTTTCTTAAAAGAGTTTGGCTGAGTTTACAATTCTAGAAGTAAATATACTTTACCTTCCTGCTTCTACTGCTGTTGCTGTGACCTTTGCTGTCAGTCTGATTTGCATTAATTTGATCTGTCCTTTCTCTGGAGCTCCTCTTAAGACCTTTTCTTTACACCTGGGTGTTCAGTAGTTTCACGATTGTCTTGGTGTTTTTTTGTTTTCCCTCTACATTTTATATATTGTGCTTTTCATATTTGTGAATTCATGTGTTTCATATGTTGTAGAAAAGTCTCAGAGATCTCTTCTTTACCATCATCTGTGGTCTCTTTCTCTGGGACTCCCACTGAGAATGTAGTATACCTTGTAACTCTGTTCTCCATATATCTTAATTTCTCATGGTTTGCACCTCTGTTGCACTTTACTACATTTGAGTAGTTCCTTTGGATCTGTCCTTTAGTTCCCTAGTGCTCACTTCAACAGTGTTTAATCTATCATGTCATCCATTCACTGAATTTAATTTTTTGAAGTTTGGGTGGTCATGCTTGGTAATTTGTTATTATTTCTCCCTTTTTATTCTACTTCTAATATATTGTAACTTTTACCAGTAATTTATATTCTATGTCTAAAAATCCCTTGACTTTGGCATTTCACGTGGGATCTGAACCTTCATGGTTTGTGCCAACTCTCACTCATACTGCCATATTTCACTTTGTGTTTGGTGATTTCCTTTCTTTGGGGAGCTAAAACATTGTCTAATTTAACTTATAGAAGTACCAACGGCATATGTTTGGGATTTGTTATTCTAAGAGAAATTTGCTTTTATAGCATGGAACCACTTTACCACTTTTCAAGTTTATAGCTTATGCAGGAATCAGAATGTTAACCCCAACAACATGTAGGAAGGAGCCCACTGATAAGATTCCTGGTGCCAGCACTGGGATTGACATTTACTTCTAGGACTTCTCTGGCTCTACTGAAATCAAATGTTTTAGTTTATCTCTCTCCCTTTCCCAACAGTCTAGCAATGCATTAAAAATACACTAGGTATACATTGTGTAGGACTTAGGTTATACTATAACATATGAGCCCTTCTGGGTATCTGGTCTACCATATGACCAGAAGTGAAGTCACAAAAATAACTTTCTCCATCAGAGGATATTTGGAAAATCCATCAAATAAAAAAAAAAAAAATCTCCCATCATGCGCTATCCAGATGGCCCTACTTAATAATTTGTGAGTATCTTTCAAACACACTTACGAAATATAAATCTATATATTTTTTATATTTTGATAGCATTTTTATACTATTTGGATCAAGGATACTAGACATATGATCTGAATGTTACCACACCTGCTTCACTCACCCATGACAGACAGAGTCAGTCAACTACTGCTTTCCAACCCCTGGAAGTAGTAGCTTCATGTCATGTCATCAAAAAATTATGAGCAACAAGTATGCACCTATTGGAGTTAGTTAGTATATAAGTTGTTGCTCTCCCATCCCCTTTTTAAAGTTAATGAATAATGAAGTTCAGATCTTCAGAGATTAAAATCAGTAGAGGAAGCAATTCTATGAAACTCAAATAAAAAGAATTATATTATTTTTAACTAATGAAATATCCAGAGAATGTAGTACAGAGAACATAGAACATATTTAGGAAATAAAACTGTCACCCCCAAAATAGTAAGTGTCAACACAAATATGGCATGGGAGGAAAACGTTCCAGGTATCAGAGTGAATTAACATATATATATTATAAATGAGATGTGTTATGCCGCAAATAATCTTCACCCTTAATGAATAATACATCTTTAGTGAATATTTCAAATATATCAAAACTATACTGGCAGTTGGAGGTGCAGAAGAAAGAAACACCCAGTTCTCAAAGGTCTATATTTTGTTTAGAAAGATTTTAGTTCAAAGGATCAGCAAACTATAACACCAATCTAGGCTGCCTTCCAATACATAGATAAAGTTTGACTGGAACATGGTCATGCCTATCTATTTACATATTGTCTATCACTGCTTTTGTGCTAAACCAACAGAGTTGAGTAGTTGTAACATGGAAGGTATGGCTGAAAATACTTACTTTCTGGGCCTTTACAGAAAATGTTTACTTGTTCCCTGTGAGTTAGGGACTAATTACACAAAAAATCATGGTTCAAAGTTAGGAAAAACCTAGGTTTTCCTTATTTCCTGCAGTTTCTCTGCTGAAAATTTACCTACTTTGTTGCTTCCTCCACCTTCCCCTCATCCAACTCACTTTGACCCCAAAGTAGCCCCACCTTAAGGCTTGACTCAACTGCACACTGCCAAGACCTGCTTGAGGACAGATAACTCCCAGACACCTGTTAAACCATGGTTAATCTGATCCTATATGATTCAATTCTATCTGTTTTCTTGTATCCAAATTTAGGCCATCTATTTCTGTCTCCACACATCCCTCCCCAATTGCTTCCATTAACAGAAACTATAAAAAAGATAAATGACATAGAAGTGCCAAACTTACATTTCCAAAATTAAGATTTCTGCATTTGAGAAAATGAATCTAAGAGAGAGGGTGTTATTCGAGCTACACCTTCAGGGACAAGAGGAATTCTGATAAGTAGGAAAATTTCTTAATTTGGAAACTTTTTTAGGGAAATTATTAGAGTCGAGAAGAATGGCAGAAGCAGAGGGATAAAGGAGGGAAGATATATAGGGCATTCAGAGGCAAAACAAACACAAAACAAAAATCCAGTCGTCCTGGAGTAGGTGAAAAACCAGTTTAGAATGTGGAAGACCTTAAAAGGAAAAGTAACTGGATTCCACTTAATGGGGATTGGTGGTAGGAGGACTTTGACAGTGAAGACTTGAATACATACAAAGTCATTTTCTTTAGCAAATTGAAATTGGCAGTGGTGTATAGAATTTGCGGTGATTATCATTTTAATAATAGTGGCTATGTATCATATATATTATATGTATAATATATATATAAATGTATAATATATTTCATAATATTATATGTGTATACTACGTATTTTATTACCTGACTCATTCTTTTGAATGAATGAGGAAACTGAGATTCATTCAGAGAGGTTTAGCACATTGCCTGAGATCACACAGCAGAAAATGGAGACTCCTGTATTTAAATCCCAGTCACTCTTCAATTCTAGGACCCTGGCCTTACCCACTATCCTGTACAGCCTATAGCCAGTTGTCAAAGATATATGTATTGGTTATGACCATTTGCATTCAATAGCTAATGTGGAAGAACCAGAAACATTACACCAAAAATAAAAAAAAAATAGAGAATGAATGAAAGAAAAATGTTTGGCAATGAGAACTTACAAATATGGCTCAAATATCCCTAACTTCAATAAAAGGGAAATGAACTATGAAATTATTGAGGGAGACAGTACATGAAAATGAAGGCATTGATACTTCATTCAAACCTCTTAATATATAAAGTTAAATATTCACTCCATTTTAAGTGAATGATTCTGTCAAAAGAATTAATTTTCTGAGCAATGTGGATATTCATTTAGCATGATTCCACCATCTGCAATTTATGAACCAAATTATACTCTTGCAGAAAAAAAGGAAGTTCATACAATGCATTTAAACTACATCAAGACCAAATCAAAAATGTTTCCCTAAAATTGAAGAAATCACCAAGTAAAAGTTAATCGCCTGCACCCTTAGTAGACAGTGACCATTACAGCATAATATATAACCAATGCTTTGCCCAGATGGTTTTAAAAACTTTAGCACTTTATTCATGATATGTGACGGCAGAGTTCAATTCTTCACTGAAAAGAGGAACTCTCACAGCAACAGAGCCTTCAACAGTGCTGGTGTCCCAGGAAATCTCTTTCAAACACACTTCCATTTCCTAAAGCACTTACAGCGGTCTGAGACAAAAATGCCCACAGAGCCTGACAGGGAACTGGAAGGCGTAAGTGAATACAGGTAACAGAAAAGCAGGCTGGGTGGACACTTTGCAAAGTAGAAGAACTTTCTCTGTGTGTGAGAAACAATAGCACCTCAGATCCAACTAATTGTTTCCAAAAGGATGCAGGGCCTCATTATTGTAAGCTGTTCCAATTTAAAAAAAAAAAAAAAAGGCTAGAACCCCAGATGCTTGAGTAAAATTTTCTATATTTAAAAGAATGTGGTAATTAAATCACAATTTTTAAGATGTGGAGCAGACTAAAACCACATTTGCAGGCTAGGTAGACCAGCAGGCTATACTTCACCCACTTTGTGTTGGAACATCTTTTATTTACCAAAGATTGAAACCAAACATGAATATATACAAAGGAAAAAAAACCATTAAGAGAAAATCATGGTACTTTTATGTCATAGAGATGACTACCTAATTACCAGATTTGTTTTTCTTTCACTTTTTCTTTTTTTACTCATTTATTCATTCTTCCATTTAACAAATATTTGCTCATTGTCTCGTAGGTGTAAAGCTCAGCAGCTGGTGAGAGAAAAAAAAAGCATGTAATCAAATAATTACAGCTGCTTAGCATGTACTAGTTAAAGTATATCCCAAACTACTATGAGAACACAGAGTAGGAAGTGTTAACGGTCCCCGGGGGTCAGGAAGCTTCTTTGAATTTAGTGGGCAGCTGCTGGTTTTGCTTGCTCACCATCCATCCCCCCTTTTTTCTTATGACACTGCCTCTTTAGGTTAAGAAATATTTTAATTTGGATAGGCTAATAAAAATGACCCCAAAATTTTATAACATGCCCAGGCTGCATGTTCTCCACCAACAGGGGAGTCTTGATTGGCCCAAAACGCACTCAGAAACTGGGTTCTACCTTCCTTAGCTATACCATGGGGAACACATGACAGTTACAGCTTGAGGGTCTTGCATTGGCTCTTCTTATGTTGGACATGTTTGTTTAGACATGTCACTTCCTCTCATGCTTCATTAGCTCAAATTAACCACATGGTCTCATCTAACTTCAAGAAGGTTGGAAATGTGAGAGAACATATGAGATCATATCATCCCATGCCACTGCGTGCAGTCTTGTTGGGACTGTCATCCGGATGTCCTATCAGGCCCTGCTTGAGAGTGGGCATGCAGCCCAAGTCAGGCGATCAGATCATTTCTTCCTTTGAGTCTTGAATCGTGAACTGAATCTCATGGAGTTCAAAAACAGATCCAAGTCATTCTAAGAACCTCATCTCAAGGAAGCTATCCATTAGTGTCCTCACTCTAGATCTTAAATTTTTCCTTTCTGTGGCTTGAAAGTTCATTTTGTTTTATCATTCTCTGAGCCATTCTGTTTCCTTCCAAAATATTTTTATTTTATTGCCCAAACTATATTTTTGCCCCCAATCTTTTCTTTTTCTTTTTTCTTTTTTTGGCAAAGGAACAATTGTAACTGATACACTGGAAGAAGTAATATGCAAAGTTACATCTTAGAGAAAGATTAAGAATTTGATATAAGAGTTGGGGTGGGAAGTGCCAGAGGCAGCACATGCAGAAGGTAAAGATTCAAGGCAAAGCCATATACAAGTGGTTCTGCCTGGATGGAACAATGGACGTGTGGCTAATCCTTGCAAAGGTTGAGAAAGAACTGTAGACAGAAAAATAACAATAAGGACCTTCTACGACATGTGGATGCATTTTATATTTCATCCTGGGCACCAGGGCACATGCTAAAGCCAGAGAAGTATGTCTGCGGACATTGGGGATCTTTTGAAAGCTTTAAATAACTGATTTCTCTATGTCTTTTAAAACAACTTTATTGAGGTTTATTTCAAGTACCATAAAATACACCCATTTAAAGTATACAGTTTAGGGGCCTCTGAGTGGCTCAGGTGGTTAAGCATCCTACTCTTGGTTTCAGCTCAAGTCATGGTCTCAGGGTCGTGGCATCATGCCCCGAGCCCCATGTCAGGCTCCATAGTCAGTACAGAGTCCCCCTGATACTCTCTCCCCCTTCCTCTCCCTCCCTGTCTGGCCCCCTGCTCACATGGGGGACTCTCTCACTCTCACTCTCTCTCACTCTCACTCTCTCTCACTCTCTCTCTCTCCTCTGTCTAAATAAATAATCTTTAAAATATACAGTTTAATAATTTTTATATATTCAGAGTCATGTAACCATCACCAAAATCTATATTTAGACATTTCATCACCCCAAAAAGGAACACTATACTTACTTAGAGTCATTTCTTATTCCCTGAGCTCCTGACAACCAATAATCTCTATTCTATCTATACAGATTTGTCTCTTCTGGACATTTCTGGACATTTCATATAAATGGAACAATACAACATGTAGTCTTCTTTGACTGGCATTTTACTCATCGCACCCATGTAACATGAGTTGTGCTTCATTTTTTTTGTTGTTGTTGTTGCTGAACGACACTCACTTTTATGGGTATACTGTATTTTATTTATCCATTCATCAGCCACTGGAAATTTAGTATGTTTCCATGTTTGGGCTCTTAGGGAAAATGCTGACATGAACTTTCATGTTCGAGGCTTTGTGTGATCATGTTTTCATTTCTCTACTATATACCCAGGAGTGGAATTGCTAGGTCATATGTATATTTAGTAATTTAAAGAAGTACCAAACTAGATCCAAAGCAGCTGAACCATTTTACATTCCTATCAACAATGTACGAGAGTTCCAATTTCTTCCCATCCTTGCCAAAACTTATTACTCCCTAGTTCTCCAAACTTCCAACTCCTAGTGGTGTGCTTGTAATAAATTACTGTTTCCGTACATTGCTTGCATCCAAAGAATCTCAACTCATACAGCCCAAGAATTAGAAACTGATTCGAGAGAGATGATGAAGGAAAGAGGCACCTGGGACTTCTCACAGGTCTATGGAGTGAAGGATTGAAATAATTGGGTGGCCACCCTGTGATACGGTAGGGTGCAGGAGCAAGAGGGTATAGGAGATAATGAGTTCTGTTTTGGATACACCAGTCATCCCAACAATCCATTATGAATACGACCTGGTCCTCATTTCAGATATTGGAGAATCGTAAATACATGGCTGGTAACTGAACCCACGTAGATAAGAGGAGCAGGCTGATAAGACCTGATAAGACCAAAGAATGAATCCTCTGTGGAGCAGATGAACACAAACAGTCCACACAGAGAAATTATAAATGAACAGGTTTAAAATCTAGAATGAGAAACCAGGATCAAGGAAGGGTTACAGAGGCCGTAAAGAGAATGGATTAAAGATGTTCCATGGGAGGAGAAGCAAAAGGAATTCAGACCAGAGCGGAAGCATTTACCTAGAAAGGGTTTTTGTTTGTTTGTTTGTTTGTTTGTTTAATGGTTCTGGAGTGAAGCAATGAAGAATCACCCTTGTATTGACAGAAAGTTTTTCCCAGTCCTTTGGTGAATGGTGAAACCGGGAAGATAGCTGAGTGAAGACGGCTTTGTAAATTAGGAAAGAGATTGGCTGAAGGGGCTGTAATGTTTTCTGTTTTGTTTTCATTGCCTATGTAATGACTTCTGTTTATTCTGTTAGAGCATAAGCAAGGCTAGCTGCTAGATCCACTGTGAGGCAAGAATTCATGACCTATAAACCCAATACCATTCTTCTATAACATCCTCCTTTTTTCTTTTCAGTGTCATTTCCAGGTCCTCATTGGAATTCTCTCCCTGAGTTTTCCTGCCAACCTGTTTCTATGAGGTCCACACTGTATACAGTTGCCAACTAATCCCTTTAAAATACAATGTCGGGGCACCTTGGTGGTATAGTCCGTTAAGCAGCTGAGTCTTGGTTTTGCCTCTCGTGATCTCAAGGTCGTGAGATTGAGCCCCATGTCAGGCTCCACACAGAGCGCAGAGTCTGCTTAAGACTCTCTTTGCCCCTTCCCCTGTTCTACACTTGTGCATGCCGACTCACATGTATGTGCCCTCCCTTTCTCTCCCTCAAATAAATAAATCTTTAAAAATAAAAAATAAAATACAACGTGAGTTATATGACCATCACCAATGCACATGCATGCACACACATAAGAAACCAATCTCTTATTCCCTCCTGAATTATTAGATCTACCACCTTGTGTTCCCCCAGGTATCTATCTTGCTTTCTTAGAGATATCCTATGCCCCCACTAAAATGAAGAATTCATCACTGCCCAAACTCTTCCTGTCTTCTTACTTCCATATCTCTGCTTCTACTTCTTTCACCTGAGATCCCTCTTGTGCATCCCGACCTTCTTATTCCTGTCTGTTTCTCTGTCTCAGTATCAATGATGGGATGGGATGGGATGGGAGGCAGGCCATTTGCCTTAGATTTCATACCTACAAAAGACCTCAAATTTACCTTCAAATAGAGTCATACAGTGAGAGAGAGATGTTCTATTTCTTGGTGTTAAGGACAATAGTTTCTTATTAATGGACATTGTAAATACACCTCAATTTTTTTAGCGACCCCATTTGTCATTTCTTTGTTAATCTACTAGGTGCCTCAGAGAAATGAAAGTTGTTTGGGCCTCACCAAAATTCTGAGAGTACCTGTTCAAGCTTAACAATAACAATAAGTATAATAATTATAAAATGTTAATAGCTAACATTATATAGTGCTTATTATGTGCAGGCACTATTCTGGGCACCTTACATTTTACTTAATTCTTCAATAGCAGTCTCATGAAGTAGGTACTGTTAATGATCGCAATATCACCGAGAGGGAAATTGAGGTTTATTAATTATAGGTAACTTGGTGAAGGTCACATAACTTGGATGCCACCTATTTCATAAATTCATTTTTTAAAAACTTCTGCTAAAGAGTAAGTGCTCTCTCTTATCTTTGAAACCCCCATGGAAGCAAATGTGCGTATTTTTATGAGATTCTCTTTATGTTGTATCATAAATTTTGTTGAAAATATGATTAATTTCCAAAGCAGTCTAATAGCTTCTTAAAACTAAGAATTGAGGGTATGTGGGTTCTTTGTATCCCCGATGCCATTAGCAAGCCTTCCCCACAGTAGGCCTTCAAAAATGTCTACTGCATTATATTTTGGCATTACAGTTACCTGATCACACTGGCTTTTAACAAACTCAACATTTATGCAGGGAAGAAAAATGCTGGTCGATGTTAGTGTAATTACCAGTCTAGTAAATCAATAAGAACTGAAAGCATTAGTGCCATAAAGAATATGAGGCCAGTAATGATAAGTAATGGAGAAAAAGCTTATGTTTGTTCTTACAGACATTTTCTCTAGCGCTCCATTCTTCCTTTCTACCCACACTTAATTAGCATCTGGTATAGTCTTTTGTTCTTTCTCCTTTAACATTAAACCTCTAAGCACTTGCTGGGTGATGAAAATAATAGGTAAAAATACCCTTGCCATCTGTGTTTTGGTTCTAAAGGTAAAAGAAATAAACCCACAAATATGTGAATCCATTGCTAATCTCTTAGAGGTGATGAAATCAGTTCTGTCCTCATGTGGGCTATCGTGCACATTACTCTTTATTCCTACCTTACTTTTTGTAATTTTATTCTTTTTATGTCTTCTGAGAAACCTTATTCTGTGTCCTTCCCTTTCTTTACTCTCTCTGCCTGGGCCTCTCTTTTACCTTCGTCTTTCCTCCTTCTCCTCTGCCTGTCTTATTTTCTAAAAAAGTTAGAATTTCTGGTGAAAATCTAAAGAACTTAGTAAAGAAAATTTAAAAATAGGATTATCTGTACAAGTTACAAAAACTTTTTACACTTTGCCAACATAAAACAGGGCACTGAGATGTATTTTATTCTCTTTGGTAATTAGACCCTGATGTAGATTTTATAGACTACATCTTTTAGTCACATATTTCCAAATTTAAATCTAAAAATTCAGAAGCATCTCACTATGTGAGTTCTTGACAATCAGTCACAATAATTCTCATTTTTGATATGAGGTATTCCTTTATGTTCTTCTTGGCTATATCTGGCCATTGTTTATCTCTTTGCAGTTTAACAGTGGATGTCCACATGTTCATTTGTTCCAGCACTTGTTTCTGTGTATATATTTTTCCCATTTATAGGCTTCAAAATAGCCAAGATTTTGTTTATATTATTGTTTAAAGCTGTATAAAATACTAGCTACAGCTCTGTTGCACTCACTCATTTTGTAGATTAATTAAGTGTCTCTCTTGTATAGCCTTTGGGCACAGAGGCCATAAATAAGCAAAATCATAAAGTGATAGGAATAAAAGATTTCTCGCTTCCATTAGAGCTAGAGTATAATTTGACTAGATTTCCTCTGCGTTCTGCCACAACTTTTCATGAGGTACTAATGAGTGATTTGGCTCTAACGCTGTGTATCAAACTCATTCCTCTCTAGAAGTTGAAAAGACTTGGAAAGGCAGTCAAATGTTCTCAAACTTCAGTGTGTGGGAAAGGTACTTTTCAATAATAATTCAGAAACCGTGTAACACCACATGATCTGCAAAGCAGTTTCATGTGCATTATCTCATATCTCATTTCCAAAAAGTATCAAGCGTGCTTCACCTTCTTATAAAAGTGTGGGGGGAGAAAACTGTCAGGAAGAAACCCAAATTAGGACATAAAGGAGCTTGGCAATGTTACCAAATCTGTACCTAGATCTTAACGAAGTAGGTTACTATTTTCATGTACATATTTAATGTGTACTGATTTTTAAGCCAAGATATAGAGATAACTAGTTGTCATCAGGTAAGGTTAGCTTTAGGCTGCATATAACAAAACTGAACAAAATCTAGAATAATTATTATGTAAACAAGATAGATGTTTATTTCCCTCAGCAGCCTTAAACTAGAACAATGGCTCCCCCAGAATCACTCTCTCTAAACCCAGCCTTCATACTCATTGCAAAACATGGATGCTTGATCACCAGCCATCACATCAGAGCTCCAAGCTATAGAAGGGAGGACAAGATGAACAAGGCCTCTCCTATTTATAGCAACTTGCAGAATACCTCACATAGAATTTCTACTTCCTTCTCATTGACCAAATTTTAAATATGTGGCCACTTTGGCTGCAAGAGAGACATGGAAAGATGGTACTTTAGCTGGATGGAAATGAGCCTACTAAAATAGGTGTGGAGTAGGTAGTTGGCAGTCTCCATTACAGGGAGGGTGAAAGGAAAGAAGAAAGATATAGAAGCTGTAAAAAGGAGGAGCAGAAAGGAAGGATACCAGCTCAAAGTCCTGAGTACCCTGGGACTGATTTTTTCTATGAGCCCTCAAGACTTCTATAAATACAACTTGAAAATTCAACTCACAAAAAAAAAAAAAAAAAGAAAGAAAGAAAGAAAGAAAATTCAACTCACTGGACATTTATAAAGCCACATGACAAGACTATAGCACAACTCAACATTGATCATTGCATTCTGGGAGCAGTAGCAGCAGTAGCACTAACAACAGTGGTTGTAATAATACTGGTTCTTTTGGAATTCAATGTCTATTCCCAGAAAAGCATGTAAAAGCGTTTAGAAGGATAACAAAACTAAGCTTCTGTCTGAATAAACATAGACTTTTATTCTTTGTACTTTTTAGACATTTCCAATACGCATTTATAAAGCCTTATACTTCAAATAAACTGACGGACATTTATACTGTAAGCAACTAGGTCAAAGCAGCTTTCACAAGGCTAAGGGAGTTCATTTCCCTTGTGGTTAAGGGAATGGAAGTTGAAGTTAAGTGGATCTACCACTGAGGAGTGATATGTGCCCTTCACCTTCAGGAATTCCCCATCTGTGCCTCAGTGTCCTACATTAGAACAGAGATAACAAAAATAAAAATATCAACCTTGAAGGGCTGCAATGAGGATGACAATATATGACATATATAGATTTAATAAGTGTTCATAAAGAAGCTTCTTTTCTCAAAACAAAATCTTTTTTCTCAGCTAAGTACTAAAAAGTAATCAGAGATTTTTTTTCTTTACCTTGTAGTTAGTTGACACACAGCAACCAGAGATTATTTTAAAACAGAATAATTTCAAGGGCAAAATAACCCTCAGTACTTCAGTAGGATACATAGGGTTTATAAAGAAACGTGTAGGAGAAAAAGTAGATATGTGTAGTTAGGCAATAGTGCCTCCTCAGAGAATACCACTAAGCAAAAAAATGAGTATATTTGTTCTCTTTACCTGGTAATAATGGATTTAAAAACACCAGAAAATTAAATATCATCTAAACTGAGAATGATTCCAAAATATTAAGTACTTTTATTTTCTAAATATAATTAAATGATGCCATCAAGTTTTCTTATTTGGAGACCTAATTTCTCTAAATAGCAGAAAACCCTAGAATTTGGCCTTTAATAGTACATTTCCTTTTATCGTTTCCAAAATATGAGGGAAAATACTTTCTTTATTGAGATGTCATTGACATATAACGTGAAAGTTGCAGGTGTGCTGTGGTGTTGATTTGTCGCTTTTATATATTGTGGTTTCTTTTGGGGGGAAGAACAATTAAGACCTAGTCTCAGCAACTTTGAAGTCTGTGGTATAGCCTTGTTGGCTGTAATCACTGTGATCTCTCTAGGACTTACTTACCTACTAATTGGAAGTTTATACTCTTAAACAATTTCCCCTAATACCCAATTCCTCCACACCATTCCCCTTACCCCAGGCGCCTGGCAATAATCATTCCCGTCTCTGTTTTTGTGAGTTTGGCTTCTTTTAAGATTCCAC
Organism: Martes martes; assembly: GCF_963455335.1. Lineage (NCBI taxonomy): Eukaryota > Metazoa > Chordata > Mammalia > Carnivora > Mustelidae > Martes > Martes martes. The sequence continues at coordinate 179,782,086 of NC_137888.1, read as the reverse complement.
GCATTTGGTGTTATCGTGTAGGATTTGTGTTTCTGTGCAAAACCTTTTAATGCTTACTCTTTTTATGTGTACTTCTGAGCTCAGAGATCGTTCTTCAACATTTTCCTATTCATCTGGCTAAAAGGATGATAGACTGTCCATCACCATGCTTACATCATAGGTTTGGGAATTTACATCATCTAAAGAGGTTTCCAAACCTTTGGTATTAGGGTAAACATCTTTCTTGAAACTGGTTTTAGGGATTGGTACTTCAAGTTTTGTCACATGAGTTCAGATTCACAGAGGGGACCAGGGACCTCCTGACCTTCATCAGTTGGTCGGGTTTCTCTGTTTCCTGATCGTCCTGTGCAGATCGCAACCTTGTCTTTTTCCTTTACCTCTTCTTTCCCTTCCATTCGAAACAGCGTGGATTACTGCCACCTATGCACAGCATCCACAAGAAGAAAGCATTTGGCTAGCTAGTTAATGTATTCTTATATCGATTCACTTAAAAATACAAGAACTGGGGCCCCTGGGTGACTCAATGGGTTAAAGCCTCCGCCTTCGGGTCAGGTCATAATCTCAGGGTCCTGGGATCGAGCCCCGCATCGGGCTCTCTGCTCAGCGGGGAGCCTGCTTCCTCCTCTCTCTGCCTGTCTCTCCCTGCCTACTTGTGATCTCTGTCTGTCAAATAAATAAAATCTTAAAATAAATAAATAAATAAAAATACAAGTACTTATTAAAAACCTACTATGCTGTACTAGATACTCAGAAATTAAAGACCATCACTGACCTCACAGAGTCCATGATTTTGCAGTCAGCCGACACTTGGAGTATTTTAAGGGCTTGATACAAATCAACACAGGCTCTGGTGCACACATTACCCACGGGAGGGGTTTCTGAGCTATCCGTGTCGCAAAAAGACTTGTAAGAAAGGCCAGAATAGCTAAGCTCGTTTATTTTAGGGTTTCGTCAGTCTCACTAGACTGTAAGATCCTTGAAGCCCAGAGAAATGTCTTGCTCATCGTTGTTTTGTTTTGATTAATGTCTTTCACTGCCAAGAATGTTAGAGTCCTGAGGTTGCTTATTGGTTTAAGGAGACTACTCAGACTTGCTCGCGCTGCCACATTCCCTAAGTGCCAGTGGCTTCTTTGGTTTGTCCAAAGGGCAAATGGTAACTTTCAGTATGAGCCACGTGCAGCTAGGTATGAACGAGTTCATTAAGTGTCTTTCCTCGGAGTGGCGGGTAGGCACAGCAAACTTCTGAAATAGCAAGAACTCGAGAAGATTCTCAAAACTCTGGATGTTGTTTATCCTCATGAAGGAAAGAAAACACAGAAAGCGAAGGTTGGGGGTCCTGGAAGATAAACTGTGCTCACAGGATTCCTACTCTGTCCAAAATAAGGCTCTTCCCTCAGAAGAGCTCTGCTTTCTGTCTCACAATTGACACACACAACCTGCCAGCAGACGGAACCATCTGAAGCAAAGCTTTTCTTTTGAGGCATGGCGCCTTCCGCGCTGACTTAACTTCTAGAAGGGGCCTGAAGTACTGAGATTCAGGAATAAATGATAGGATGATAAGTGTTTTAGTAATCAGCTTGTAAGGGATTGGCGATTGCTCTCTAATCAGAAAGGTATGATGTGGTTATGAAAACATCAAATAATTAACTGGATTTTTCTAATCAAAATCACCACTTAAATTAATAAAAAAGGATATTGGCATCCCTTCCTATTTTTTTAAATGAGATTATTTAGGAGTGATGATAAAATACTGATTAATTGTTTTGTTTTAAAACAATTAGATTAAAATATTGTTTGAAGGTATTCATTTCACCCAGTTGACACTTTAATGTATAAATATAATTACGGACTCTTTAAGAATGTTTAATTTTTGCCTTGATATATATGTTAGCAATTGTGTGTTTGAAAGAAAATCATAAAATGTAAAACTTTATGTTTAATCACCAGTGTCAAAAATTATTAGGTAATAACCACTGGAGAAGAGAATGTGTAAAAGATACAAAGGCCCATATTTAAGGCATAATTTTTCTAATAGTTTCTCTGATTTTAAGATGTCATGGCGTCATATGAAGGTTAACAGGTCAGATACCAAATGGACTTTTTAAAAAATGTTAAGTGATCAATTTGCACTCATAAAAGGGTTAAGATTACTGGAAGCTAAAGTCCTCTTTGACCATCATCTAGGTACATCACTGGCTAGCAAGACAATAAAATCTGCTCTCCTGAGTGTTCCACGGGCTAAACACAAGTAGATCGTAGTAGTTCCTTCAAGGCAGCCTGCCCCCAAATTGGGGGGAGAATATAATTCTATCAGATATTATAAAACTAGAAGTTTGAAACTAGAAAATATTGTTTGAAGAAATGTTTCATTAATCCTGGTATCCTTGTCTCTTTCTCTCTGTGTCCCTGGTCATAGTCCTTCATTCCACTGCAACTCAGCATAATGCCAGGGCACCACTGCGGGGAGGCTGCACTGGGGAAAGAAAACAGGCTTTTGACAAAGCTGATTAGTTTTTTAAATTGCATTTTTTTGCTGTTGAAAGCTTTGGCTAACAGTGTGTTTAAAATCCATTATGTTTGTAAATAGCATCTACTTTATTCAGCCCATGTCTAAATGCCAACAAACCAAACTAGGAAGTAGGAATAAATAAGAACAAGTGAATTCTTTTGGCTTCCTAACAGCAGAACTAGATTTTCTCAACAAAATATGACACCTAATTTTTTTTATGGCAAGACAGGTGTTAGTAACATTCTCAAGAGACATACTCTTTGCAAAAATGACCCAGAACAAATAAACATTTTTATTAAGTTAAACTTTTTTTTTCCAAGTAGGTAAGCGCTCTTTAATTTTTTTAAGGGGTACATGTTTTCTAAGAGATTAGAATGAGCAATGTTGAGAAATCACAGTAAATGAGAATAATTTTACATATTGTACACACCTCCAATCACTGCACCAAGCACCGCACATTCATCTTTGGTCATGTTATGATAAAGGTTATGCCTGGATAGTGTCAAAATATCCAGATGCAAAGGGAAAAAGCCACTCACTCAGGCTGCTTTGTTGATCAGCTCCCAAACTCCTCAAGTTTGGAGGCATCCAACTGAATGACGTGATCACATTGCGTCTGGATGTTTGGCCTTGTGTAGCCACAAGAAAAGACAAAGTGCTAAGTTTTACAGCTGTTAAGGTAGCTCCTTTTTTTAGCTCCTTTTTTTTCCTTCTTCTTCTTACACTTCACAGAAATCATCTGTTTTCACGGGATAATTTTTACATCGAATTATGTAATAGCCCAGCGAATGAAAATCCTGTTTGGAGGAAGAGGGCAGAACACTGTGGAAGTGAGGCTTTCAGTTATGGGGGTGCAGGGAGGGTCATGGAAATCGGGGTTTATTCCAAATGTTCACCTTTAGGTAATCTGATCCATATGACAGATCTGATGGGAAAAAAAGGAAAGAATGAGTTTTTAGAAAACTATATAAATGAAAATAATTTATGCTAGAGGTGGGCCACAAGAAAATAAACTTGGAGCTGCAGCAACAGTAAATTCTACTGATTTATTTAAGTAAACTACAATAAAATTAATCTATATAGTCCATTAGGATTTATGAAGACTGTTGCATCTTTGAAAATGTTAATGACTCCATATTAAAGCTAATGTTTATTTTAAGAGACTCAAACAGGAATAGGTCTTTACTCCAAAAACGTATTTCTGTGTCACCTTTAGTAAGTCTGTATCATTTAATGTACAAGGAAGGCATAGTTACTTTAGAACTTTGCCATATTCTCAAGTCTTGTCAATTCGTGTTGTCCACTTTACTTTCTCCAACTGCAAGGAGGAAACATATCCTTCACTTTTCCCTGCCCAAAGTTTTTCTCTTCTTTACAATCTGACAGGCAGTTTGAAATATATTAAAATCTGAGAAATGTTTTGAGTTGCAGGAAGTTGAAATTGTGAGACTTTTACTATAAAATATCACATGCAAAAAAATTATAATTCTTTAGGCTGAAATTATCTGACTTTAGTCAGATATTTTAATATCTTATTCACAGTGAAGCAGAGTATACAATCAACAAACTTCTCTATTCTAATTAATGTGAATTCATGAAGGAGTCTTATGACTTGCAGCATACCCATTTAAAGGACATTATAAAGGAAAATGCTTAAAAATGCAGAAAGCAATAAGCATGTTTAACTTCTCAACAGTGAAAAAAAATGTTAAATACGTGAAAAAAAATTCTACTGACAGAAAAAGCTTTTTATGTAAATGATATCTTGTCCTTAGGAAAATATATTAATTATTTGCTTTTGGACGTATTCTCTTTAGCATAAGGATGAGAATCCCATTTATTTAATGGATGTAAGTTAAGTAATCAATTAGAGGCTCAACATTATATTCACATCTGTGGTTGAGGAGTAAAAGAATAATAAAGCATTCCCCCTACCACTGATAATTTACAAATATATGAGGGCAGGAATATTATATTTTAAGACATAAGACTTGGCTCGAATTAAGTTACTTGGCCTCTTTGGATCTCAAATTCCTCACTTTTAAACTAGTAAGGAATAAAATTCAACTAGGCACATTTTAAAGATCCCATTGGCTGTATTCAGCAATCCAAGAAGGAGACAGCATCAAATCTACAGAAAGAAAGTAGCTCTAAAATGCTATATGAAGTGAGAGATTGTTATAGACCAAAGTATATAGGATTAAGGAAGTTATCCTGATTGGTTAAAGAAAGTTACTTTCCTTTTATGGAGCACAGGAAAGTCTTACAGCCAGCTCAGGTAACTTGTCCAGAGAAGGCAAGCATGACTGGTTGACCTATGCCTTCCTTTTCTGGGATACCTGACCATAGAAACTTAATTAAATTCTGGTATGCTGACATGGAACTTAACATGAGTGACTCCATTTGGGGTCTAATCTGGGTTACTTTAACATAAATATAGATAATTATACCTGCCCATATCACTATGTTAGAATTCTTAGATACTAGTGACCAATTGGAAGTTACTTTTCTCACGTTACAGAAGTCAGTTCATTCCAGTGTTCCTTTGGTGGTTCATTCAAAGCTCTGGGTCCTCTATGATTTGCTTGGTCTTTCTATCATAGTTTCTTTCTGAAAGCTGACTAGCAGACTTCTCATTATATTTCATTGGTCAAAATTGGGACTTAACTTATACCTAACCCAATCTCAGAAGGGAATTACCATGGCCACTGGAACTAGACCAATCATCGTTCATTTTGTAGGGCTTGCAGTAGAGGCCAACTCTCCCCGAGATTAGGGTATAACCACCCAGTAACTGGACAAAATTTGAGTTCCATTAGCAAGGAAGAAGCCAGATCAACAATATCAGCTGCAATCATTAATGTGTGTAAGTACTACCTTATTAAATAAACTAATATGAAATGATTTTTCTAACTCTAAAATTAAGGAAGCGTTACTACTATTGTTATTATTGATGACGATGTCATAATTATTAGCACTTAACATGTAAATCTGCATTTACAACTCAAGTTATACACTCACTCGTCTAAATCCTCCCTATCCCTCCAGATTACTCTTTCTCTCTGTCACTTAGCATCTCCACCCAACTACTTTACAGTTAAGGACACTTTACCCATGTAAGCTGTGTGTTTCCCGTGTTCTCAAGGTAGGCTAGAGAATGTTATTTATCACTTCCATAATTACTTGTAATGTATAACAGGCTGACTTTCATAGATAGTTTCATCATCATCATGCTAATTTGATTAGGTATTCTTTACAGGATTCTGACTCTGTTTATAGGACCTGAAACAGAAACCAAATTTATAAAATGCCATCAAAACTCAATTTAAAAAGAAAGATTTTTGTCAAGGCACATTTTCCCCCTGCCTATGTAATGCCACTATGGTTTTTCTAGTGCTTCCTACCAAGTTTATGGACTTTGGGCACAATTTCTGTCATTGTTTTCCACTTCCTTTCACACCCCAGTATTAGTAAATCAATTTCTTTAATGCCTACTCCACTAAGACATTAGACTGAGCACCAAATGCACTGTCTATATGTATGTATGTATGTTCAGAATTACAGAAAGATGAAAAAATTAGCTATGGGTCTGGTAGAAGTACAATATTGAAATAATATTCAAAAAAGGGTTAAAGTGCTTTGAAACGAATGAGGGGAATCCTTAGGAAAGAAGTTAAAAGGAATATTTTAGGTAGAAAGAAGAGGTACAAATGAAAACTTTAATCATGTCAAAGACGTTTTACTCCAATAAGATAATTTTGGTGAGAGGTTTTGCATATTATTAGCTTGATAACCCGAGGTGTTCTGGCAAAAACAAAACAAAAACTAGTAGAGAATGGCCTTGAAGATGATAGAAGTCTATTTCATCCTCATATAAAGTCCAAAACAAGTGTCTTAGATTGACAAGTGACTTTCTTCCTAGCACTGAGTCAAGGACCCAAGGTTCCTTCCACCTTGTAGTTGTGTGTGGTTGTGTCATTTTCAAGAAGTAGCTAATGAGTTTACCATCTTGGGTTCATCATGTCACAGAAGGGTAACCATCAGGGGAGCTTGGGTGTGAGAGGAGTTTGATGGAGCAATTCTGGAAGTGGCACCTATCATTTACAATCCCTTCCCATTGGCTATATCTCAGATATGTGGTCACATCTCACTGTGGCAGAGACTAGAAAATATAGGAAGAAGATAAAATTAGTTGGAGGTTCACCTAGCCAGTCATTATCATAAATACAATCAAAATTTTACATTATTTCTCTAAAAAAAAACAAGCTAAAACTTAATATCTATCTAAATAGAGCTTTGTAGCTATAATACTTACATGATAAAAATTATAACATTAAAGGCAATGAGAATGGTGTCTTTAATTAGTCATTGCTATGTATCACACAGTGTTAAAGGTTATATGGAGACATAGCATTTATTTTTTCTTAAGATTTATTTATTTACTTAGAGACAGAGCACATGGGGAGGGGCAAAGGGAGTGGTAGAGGGAGGGAAGCAGGCTCCTCACTGCAAGCTAGCTACATCCCATGACCCCAAGATCATGACCCTGAGATCATGACCTGAGCCAAAATCAAGAGTCAGTCACTCAACCGCCTGAGCCACCCAGGCGCCCATTGAATTATATCATTTAAATTTTGTAGTATCCTTGATGAGGTAGGTACTATTATTATTGTCACTATTATTTAGGCAGAGAAATTGAGGCATAGGAGAACTCAGCTAACTTGCATAAGTGGTGGGCAATAGAGACAGTAATTAAAATGGTAGGGCTTAAATGCATGGAAAGTTGCCATTGCAATTTAGCCAAAAATGCTTTACCTAAAGCTTTGTGATGATCAGATTCAAATTCCATTTTTATCAGTATTTTTCTTAGTTCAAAAATTTTCCTAAACAAATTCTTACATAACCATGATATATTAAAAGTACTATATTTATATTCTAGGTAGCTTATTTGCTTGAGAAGCTAAAGAGATAAGGACACACATTTTTAATGAGTTCAAACTTGCTCTTCATTTAGTACCACCACCCTCTTCCTTACCATCTAGACGTTGCCAACACAGCACTTTCCATTGCTCTGCCCATCCTGTTGTGTATCTAGGGGCAGTCAGTGGAGAGAAAAAATCAAGATGATGATACAGGGAATTATCTCTCAATAAAGAGAGGGGGAAAATGGAGAAGAAAAATTGAGTGGAGTAGTAGGAAAGCAACACCTTAGTTGACTTCGTAACTAGGAGAATATTGATGGAGAGAGTTGAGAATACACCAAAAAAAGAGGTAATAGGAGCATCTTTGAGAAAAGGGGAAGACAACAAAGCAGTGGAAAAAAGAGAACTTAAGAAGTCTTCGATGTAAATAATTGGTTAAATCTATTTTAATGTTGTCCAAGAAACTTCAAAGGAAAAAAATGGCAGTTACTTTTAATCTGCATTGCAGTTTATGGTCTGTATTTCTTTCACTGTGTCTCCAAAATGAGCCACAAAAAACCCAGTATTTTATTTGGGTTATATTGAGATCATGGTAACATAGAATCTTAAGAGTTGAAGGAATCTTAAAGATATGAAGTCCAGTACCTCTCCCAATGCAAGAATTTATTCTTGTCATTTCAGAAAATCCTCCTACTAGCATTTCAGTGCATTTACAGTAAAATATTCCTTCCCTGATGAGGCAGGCCATTTCATTTCTAAACAAAAGTAAGTATTTTATCATATTGAATTGAAGTCTGCCTTCCTTCCATCAATATGCTACAAATCCTGCTCTATATAAAATCACCTTAGCCTACTATTCATATAATAGTTCCTGAGATATTTGGAAAGACTCAATATCTTTTCTGTAAAATTGTTTTTAATCTAATGATAGAACTGTACTGGGAGCTTATCCTTCACCCCTTCTACTAGTCACCCTTCGGATTAGGCTCACCTCCAAATATATTACTCATGATTTCTCTGATATATGTTTAACATCTTTCCAGTTTTCTATTGACTCATGTATGTGCAAACATGTAAAAATAGGACACAGATGGGACACTCAAAATAGGGTCATTTAAGGAAGGTTTATTCACAAAGGGAATTTTCAAAGGTGTACATGTAGAACTATATTTGGGTCTAGGAGCCTCTGAACTTGCATCACCCTCGCCCTGACTAAACAGGCAGAGGAAGTTGTTATCAGAATGTGGAAGATGAAAATTGTTTAGAATGAGCCACTTTGGTTTTTTTGTTTGTTTGTTTGTTTGTTTGTTTTTAAGATTTTATTTATTTATTTGACAGACAGAGATCACAAGTAGACAAAGAGGCAGGCAGAGAGAGAGGGGGGGAGAAGCAGGCTCCCCGTGGAGCAGAGAGCCCGATGCGGGGCTCGATCCCAGGACCTGAGCCGAAGGCAGAGGCTTTAACCCACTGAGCCACGCAGGCGCCCCTAGAATGAGCCACTTTGAAAGAAAAAACTATCTTCTGAGGAGGTATGCTGTAGGCTCAAGACAATTCACAGGGAGTGACCAGAAAATCAGTACCTAAACTCACTCTTCTCTCTTCCACTAAGTTTCTGAAGGGGGTCCTCATTGACGGAACCAAATGAGAATCCATAAGATGAGTTTTCCAGAGCAGAGAGCAAAGTAATATGGAGAGGGGTATGGAGAAAGAAATGGAAAATATCTGACCCACACTATGCTATTGTTATAGATCCCCCTCCCATAAAATCTTTGGCTCTGTTTTGAGGTGATCAGAATCTTTCAACCAGTTGTGTCACCCAGAGAGGTTTCCTTTGTATGCTTTCAGCTGAACAACAAATGCTTTATTGTTTGGTCCCACTTATTAGAAACTTAGTTGTGTAGAAAGACTCACCAAAGTAACTCACATATGTATTGTAATGATGTTTCTGACATTTCATGTTCTTCAACTTCTTGATTGTCCTATAATGAAACTTAGCCTTCTGGTGAAAAGTGTCATTTTAGAGTCTGAGCACGGTAGGCTGTCATGGCCGTTGATACTGACTATTGTAACAAACAATACTAAAAAGATAAAAACTCCTAATAGAAGTAGGTTGCTTTGCTCTTCATATAAATGGAAGGGGAGAAATGGTTGGGTTCCAAGGGAGGAACAGAGAAACAAGCTGGGGAATTGACAGCAGAATTGGCTACCTGCCATTACTCTTTTAGCTTTGCTTTAGTAAGCTTTTAGCCAATAAGGAGGACAATAGACCTCTTTGCATACCTGATGCTATGCTGGATAATAGCCCAAGCCTTAAGAAATCTAGACTGTACACATGGAAAACTAGAAATATTTGCATTTATTTAAAAATATCTCTCTGCATAAAAGTGGTTTTTACAGAGCTAAGACCATTTTTTTGGAGTTCACTTATGTATAGGAAAATGTGCTCTTTTCTTGCCCATCCACTTGCCTTAAAAGAGCACGAATAAAGCAAAATAAAATAATCCAATGAACCTTGTGTATCCATTTTAGCACTTTAAAGGGAAAAATGAAACATCCCATCAAAGAAGCTGAGGTTGCTTTGCATATACCATCCAATTTGCTAATGCAGAGTTTCTGAGATGTGGCTGATACAGTTGTCACCATCACTGGCATGTCCTGATGCCATTGTTGCCCAGTTAATAGCAACCACTTACAGGTCTAAGATAAATACCTCATTTCTATGTATACTCCAGTCAAGTCCAATGCTCAGTAGCTCATAATGTTCTCTCACACCCGGTATATCCTATTTTTTCCTGTGCTTCCCTCCTGAGACTCATTTCAAACTTATAGTAATCATTTATTTTAACAAAGTTGAAGGACCTCAGAACTGGTAGGCTTTAATCTTAAAATAGAAATTTGGCAGCTATTTCCATGATTGGCTTGGGAGTGGTATTCTAAGTCACCCTTCATAAGACCTTGTTCTACTTCTGTTCAGATTCAAGTCACAATATGAAATAGGAAAAATGTCATCAAGCATAAAAAGAAAGTCAGATAGGTTGATAGCCAAAAATGAACTCCACTGGAAAGTACAGCAAGAATGGCATACCAGTCACCCTCTTTTATTCAAATCTGAAAGTAAGTAATTTTTATGTTAAGCATTGTTGGAAAGGCATGGGAGACTGATATGGACGTGTCAATGTAAAATCATGGTTGCTAGACACCGACAAATGGGAGCATAAACTTCACTTAGCTCTGTCGGCAGAGGAGCCCAACAGTGCCTCCAAGGACCTTAAAGGTTAACAATAAAATCTCAAATTGAATCCTCATTTTCAATGTGAGCCAATCTGTTATAAAACAATGAATTGGCATGAACATACCAAGGCCAATGAGTACAGTTAAGCAAGAGCCTGTCAGCGCACCCATACTTTATCACCCATGCAGAGAGTAACTCTCCATGACATTAAGGATGCTCTGTTTGATGGAATGTCACACTTAGTTGACACTGGCCTTATCCTGGATCGTAGATTCTCTGTCACATCCTGCCAGTTTAGAGCAGGACCTAATGATTACAGTGTTTTACCTTACAAGCCCTGATGGGAAACCAAAGCTGAGTTGAGCTGCTTAAATTGCTGCCCAGCATCAGAGTTGCCAATGGAAAGTGATTGATAGAGGAGATGGCCAGCCATATGGAAGAAAAGAAAGTGAAAAGTATTGTGTCCGATCTGCGTAGAAAAACTTTAGAAAAATCTCATCAGACCAAAGGAAAATGATTAATAAGAGTTTCGAAGAATTTTGAGGCTGCAGATTGTTCCATTTTTTTGGTGACTCAAATAAAACAGAAAATTCCAGCCAGTAGTCACAGGGCAGATAACTCCCACAAACATACAAGAGTTTGGATAGATGGTTTTAAAGTATATAGTTGTACATACTATGTGCTAGGCATTGGGAACCTGGAGATGAAGAAGATCAAACAAGCCCAATTCATGGGATTTATTCATAAAACAAGTATTTTTCTGTCTTACTGTCCCCTGAAATTAACCAATGGGCAGAAGCTTCCCTGGATGAAAGTTCAGAGAGTTGCAAGTTTTTTTTTGTTGACTATTAAGCCATCTATACAACCTAATAATTTAAACATCCATTCCCCTGTCATAGTTACCAAACAGTTCCTTTTTTAGTTTGAAACTGCTTCTTTGCCTGTGTGTTCTTGCTGTAGAAGGGAAGCCTGCTGGTGGGGAGGCATTGTGGTCCATTTGTTTATTTCTCTGCCTTGAACTTCCGTGCCTCCTGATGCATCTTTCTCACTTCAGATGGAGTACAGTGGAACTGGGACAGGGCATTGAAGGAGTGGAGGAGAAGGCAGGAATGCTCTCACAGCATTGGTACTGCCTTTAGTAGGGAAACTCTCCGGGTTTGACAGGAGTTTTAAATTTGAGCCTTTTTCTTATGAGTGTTTTTGTGAGTTCTTGACAGATGCCCCAGTGAGTAGGCATGTCTCTTCTGAAGTTCATTTGATACTCTGAATGTATCTCAGTTCCAGTGGGTTGCTTTGGACACATTCTCCAGCACCTAGACACTCCCGGGTCCACTCCAGCTTCCTTCTAAGGCACCTGTGTCCTTTTGGGGGCCCACACAGCTCTCTCATACATACGTCCTGCACCAGGTCCACAGGAAACATTCACACTGCCTTTGTTCTTTGAGAATGGTTATTTCTCAAAGCACAGGTGTTAGCTACTCCAGTAGTGCAGGTTCCTTCTAGACCCTGAATTTTCAGCTTTCTCAGGTGTGTTGCACACCATGATCTTCTGCATCATCTAAGCACTGCAAATCTAAGCCCCGAAACCAGCAGATCTGCAGGGCCGATGGGTCGTCCTGTTCTTCCGACACAGTGGTTCTCAACCAGGGTTACTTTTGCCCCACAAGGGACATTTGGCAATGTCTGGAGACATTTCTGGTTGTCACAGCTAGGAGAAGAGGTGTGACTGGCATCCAGTGGGTGGAGGCCAAGGTGGTTGCTCAGTGTTTTGTAATGGGCACAATATTTCCTGCCACCGCAAAGAATTATCAGCCCAAAATGTCAGCAGTGCTGAGGTTGAAAAACTCCTATCGGAGAAAATACTGGGTTTAAGTTTGTTCTTTGTTGGTAAGTATAGTAGAACTATAAAGATGAAAAGATAGTATTTCTGAAGCTCCCTTGACCTCTTATGTTAATGAAACCATAGACCATACATATTAAGTGTTTACTGAGTGTCAGGCACCATTGTGGGGCAAGGATACAGTGGTTCTCATGGGGCTGACCCTCTAGAGGAGGTGGACAGGCAATAACCAAGTTAACAAATACATTAGCAAATATCTTACGTGTAAGAAGAGCCCTCGAAAGACAATCAAGCTGAGTCATGCAACAAAGAGAGGGAGTCATCACTTTGTGTTTGAGTGGTCATTGAACCCCTCTCTCAAAGAATAGGACCTGGGCGGACACCCAAAGGATGCTATGCAACCATTCTAGGGGAAGAACACTCCAGAAGTAAGAGTAGCAGATGTGGAGACTGTGAGGCAGGAACAAGCATGTAGTGTTCTAGGAGAGTCAAGAGTTATTGTGAGCAGTGAAGAAAGAGCATGATACGAAATGAAGACAAGGATGGATATAATAGGTAGATCTTATGGTCTTATTGCCACAGTAAATAGTTCTTTTTAACTGAGAAACCTCTGGAGAGACTTTAGCCCTGGGTGATGGAAGTATCCAAGAATCCCTTTAAAAACTGACCAACTTTTAGGGGCACATGGGTGGCTCAGTGGGTTAAAGCCTCTGCTTTGGCTCAGGTCATGATCCCAGGGTCCTGGGATCGAGCCCTGCATCAGGCTCTCTGCTCAGTGGGGAGCCTGCCCTCCCCCACCCCCCGCCCCGCCGCCTGCCTCTCTGCCTACTTGTGATCTCTGTCTGTCAAATAAATAAATAAAATCTTTAAAGAAAATTGACCAACTTATATGCCTCTGTCTCTGTATATTCTTTCATGACTCCTCAAAAATGACCATTGCTTAGGAAAAAAAAATTTGCTTCTGTGTTTCTCCTTTCCTCACACACTTATGACACTTTTGACAGAAGATGTGTAGCTTTTCCACACATCTAGCCATTCTCTGTGATGTCAGCCGGGTGTCCTGTAATTCCACTCAGTTCAGTTCAGTTCTGACACAGAGTTCGTGCAGACCCCATAGGTGAGGACTCCGTCCCAGAAGACTACCTACCATTTCAGACACCCATAACAAGGGGTAGGTCCCTGAGTTACCCATGACTGGGGTCCAACTTGACTTCACATTAGAGATTCCCATGATCCCCTTCTTGGATTTGGTCATTTTCTGGGACAGTTCACAAAACTCAAGGAAATACTCATTTACCAGTTTATTATATAATAAAGGATATGACAAGGGATACTGATGAGCAGATAAAAAGGTATAAAGGTAAGGTCTGGAAGGCTTTCCAGTGTAGGAGTTTCTGTCCTAACACCACCCTCCCAGGATATAGATGTGTTCACCAGTCCAGAAGCTCTCCAAATCCTATACTTCTGGGATTTTTATGGAAGCTTCGTCATGTAGGCATCATCTATCTATCACTGACTCAACCTCCAGGCCCTCTTCCCTTCCCAAAGGATGGTAGGAAGGGATGAAAGTTCCAATCTTCTAATCAGCCCTCTTCCTCAAGCTACCCAGGAGCCCACCAACAGTTGCCTTATGAGAACAAAAGACATTTCTATTACCCAGGAAATTCTAAGAGATTTAGGAACTATGTGTCAGGTGTGCTTATCAGGAAATTACAAAGGTCTTAGGAACTGTGTCAGGAACCAGGGTCAAAAACTAAATACTAGAACAAAAAATTCTTTTTTAAAAAAGATCTTATTTATTTATTTGATAGAGAACACAAGCAGAGGGTGCAGCAGGTGGAGGGAGAAACAGGTTCCCTGCGGAGCAGGGAGCCCCATGAAAGGCTCAATCCCAGGACTGAGGGATCATGACCCGAGATCGATGCTTAACAACTGAGCCACCCAGGTGCCCCAAGCAAAAAATTCTTCTAGCATTTCTATTTACAAGGAATTGTAGCAGCTCTGTGTCAGGAACCAGAGGCAGAGACGTGTGTGTTTGTGTGTGTACAGTAGAAGTCTGTGTCCAAGTTTGGGCTTACACTGTCCCTCTGAAAGTGTACCTCATGTCCATATGGACACAAGGCCTGTTTTAGGGTTTTTTTGAGATTTGGATAAACTCCGGGTTCTTGACGCACCAGTTTACTGAATGTCACCACCCGTCTTTTTTGTGACTGTGAAAGAAATGTCAGAAAGCAACCTACCAACAAATTAGGGACTCCAGTTCATCCCCAACAGACAATTCAGGAGGTTGATGAATTCCTGTTGTCATCCCAGAGAAATAGGGACAGAGGGTCAATCTGGGAAGCCTAGAGTCCTCCAGGAAGGAAAGAGAATTACTTCCTTCTCCCCCTCTCGGTGGTTAAACAGCCACCCACTCTGACTAGAAGTACTCCAAAGACTATATGACTCCTTACACCCTACGACACAGCCCCTCTACTGCCAAACAATGCAACATTGTAGGTAACTTAAAGAGCCGGGCCTAACTGCAAAGGGAATAAATTAAATTAAAGAGAACAAATACCAGCGGCCCAAAGCCTGGGGAGCGGGGAGGCATTCCATAGAAAGCCCAGGGTGGAGAGAGGCCCGGGGAAGGTAGAAGGACAATGTGGAAAGAAATGACAATATTCAGGGAGCCGAGCCAGTTTAGTTATGGCAGCTAAGTAATTTCAAACTACAAAAGGAATTTTAGGCTTCAAAACTCCAGCTCCCAAATAGTGTTATAATTAGTATTATTTTCAGATTAAAGAAAACACCACTTTTGTGTAACAAATTACCTCCATTTTAAAAGCAAAAATAATATATTTCACTTCATAAAAAAAAAATGCCCAAACGGAAGCATTCTTACATTAATTATTTCACTCTATTCAAAAAGCATATCCCTGCTTGCTTTTTATTATGCCTTCCAGCTCCTACTTTGAAAAACATGTTAAGAAGCTGGAAGGTATTTTTTTTAAATGAAAGGAAAAAAAGAAAAATAAATAATCTTTGAAGCAATTAGAGCCAAAATACAGAATACATAAATATACATGTACATATTTCTTTATTTGCCCCCTAGATTTCACTCCCATTTTCTTCCACCTCCCTTCTTGGCACCAGAATAGGAAGCATCTTTCTTTCCTTGAGCTTCAACAGCAGGCAAATGTTTGCCCCAGAATCGAGTCAGATTCTGTTCTGTGGATTGATTGGCAAGAGTCTTCATCAAGGGGGTGGGGTCCGCAGAGGGCAAATACATAATTTTCATAATGCATTTCTCTCCCCCCACCCCAGCCTAGGAACCTAAGTCTATTTCTGAACCATTTTGTCTGAGAGTAATAATTAGCCACGCGTTGCAAAAGACAAAACACCATCATCACTGCTTCGCGGGGTCTGTAGTTGCTCTTGGAAAATTACCAAGAATATAATTTTACTGTGGGAACAAAGAACATATGTAAAGTAAATATTGTTACAGATTTTAGAGTTTGGGAAAGAAATTTTTTAATTTGAATATTATATAAAACCAAGGGAAATAGAGTTTAAAATCCATTGTCTCAACACCTCCCTTCACTCCATTCCCTTTGGCTGAGGTAAAATGTTGTCACTTTGTGTGAGAAAAGATTGAATGCAGGCCTTTCTAAACACAGAAAGTTGAAACACTGGAATTTAAAACATCTGAAAAATTAAGGTGTCCCTTTCATTTTAGCCTCAATATGTAGAAATCTATCTCCACATGAAAAACAAATACAAGCCCATCATTAGATGACTTTAGTATTGAAATCTTAAAAAATTATATTAATATTCAAAATGATCTTTAAATTTAATATGTCTTTAATGGAAACCAGTAACAAGAAGGTGAAAATAAATGTATGCTATTATTTGTACTGGCATTGAAATGTTGACAGTCGTCTCTATAACTCAGGAGAGGCCTGACTACTTTTACTAGATCTGGAAGAGTGTGTTGTTCTGATGCTGGTGCTCAGCCTTGCACAAATGCAAAATCAATATAGCAACACCCCCTTTTTGGGGGGGAAGGTCAGGCTTCTGATAAAATGATAACATCACCTACCCAAAATCCTAGCTATGAATCAGAAAGTCTCAGACCTATGCCTTAGCCGGTGGGTTCCAGAGGCTCTCATCAGGCACCTGGCAAATCTTCCTGATTCAGATTTTACCCTCAATCCTGATAGTGCCAGAAATCTGATTAATCATACCACAGCACATTAGTCAGTGCAAATTAGAATTGGGGGTGGGGGTGCCCCAGAGGCAAGGACAAAGCTGCAGATGTGAGAGACAGCAACAAGACAAAGCAATAAAACGACTGTATGGTAATTGATGGTCATTAAGATGAGCCTGAGTCATCAGGGAAGGCTAAATTGTGCTCTTATGCTGCACTTAAGAAAGAAGGATAGTATTCCAGGAGTCCCGAAATCTGGCTATCGGAATGGCTTACATTATTCTGGTTCAGTGGGTTTGGGGTGGATGTGCCCAGGAACATGTATTTTAACATGAGACTTAGGGAGTTCAGATTTGACTGAATGGTATAGAATGGTATTTGGTGGCTTCTAATGTCATAGCCGGGGAAGCTATAGCACATAGAGAACTTGCCTAAGGTTGTCTAACTGGTATAAAGTGAGAGAGCCAGCATTCCCACACAGGCCACCTCTAGCCAGATCATTCCAGGCTTCTTCTGCATCTTCCGGCTCATTGGAGCCTACGGTTGGCTTTTGAGTTAGTAGGGTGGCTCCTAATGCAGTGGTTCTCAAAGTGCATCAGCTGCAAACTTGTTAGAAGTCCAGGTTCTCAGGCATCACTCTAACCTTGCGAATCAGAAGCCAAGCAGTTTGGGGCTGAACAATCTTTTTTAAATAAACTCTGAGAACTTCTGATATATCCTAAGAGATTCTGAAAATCACTGTACTAACTCCTTTCAGATGTGTCTTAAAGCTAAAACATCAGGTAGCATAAAGCATCTCATTTGGCAGCTCTCAGAAGTACAGTCTTCTTGGTTTCTAGGGAGGCCAGAGGTGTCTCCAGAACTGCCTTCCTGTGATTATCAGCCCTCCAGTGGGAGTGCTTTTCTCCAAGCCTGAGACATCCATTGCTCATGCCCTCTTCTTCATTCCACCCCCCCCTTTTTTTTTTCAAGTAGGCTTCATGTCCAACATGCAGCCCAGTGCAAAGCTTGAACTCACAACCCTGAGACCAAGACCTGAGCTGAGATCAAGAGTCAGACGCTTAATGACGGAGCCATCTGGGTGCCTCTTGACTTTACCTCTTAAAAACCCTTTCTCAGGAAACAGTCTCTCAAGGACACCTTTAACAGTCAGGGATCTTGATTACAAGCAAAGCAAAGCAAAACAAAACAAACACAAAAACAGAAACTAACTGTGGAATGACTTGATCAGAGGAAAACAAAAACTTACTGGACACTCACAGAGTCTGTCAGAAGGCTGGAAAAGAGGCTAATAAATCACCAAGGAACTAAGGGAACCTATTCGGGGGAGAATACATCTGACGGTATACCCCATGAGGCTTCCCCTGGTGCTGGACACGTACCACTGCCAAAAGTGGACTTTCAGTTCTGCAGGGTCCCATGAATAATCTCTGAGTATCCAAACCTTTTTGCATCACTCACTCAAGATTCCATGTCCCAAGGGAAAGCATCCAGTTGGCCAGTCCTAGATGGACTCCCCAAGTACCAGCAGCTAAAGAGCTGGGGGCCAGACTATTTATATAGTAGAGCAGTCAAATAGAGATACCTAGTACTTGACCTAGAGACCGAGGCTAGACAGTCCCAAAAGACCATGTTGAACCAGAATTCTTCGGATTACACAAACTTGGGATTTCTTAGCATTCCATTCCTGGTTTTGTTTTTTTTTTCCCCTACTGGATATGAATTAAAACTGAGAGTCTCCCCAAAACTTTGGGATGTTGAACTGATACTCTATGTTTTGTTTTGTTTCGTTTCGTTTCAGTTGTTTACTAAGCTGCTAACTCCGTAATCTCTCTGACAATGGAAAGACAAACTACTCAGCTCAGAGATTCTTTGCATGCTTTAGAATACATTAAGGCCTATCTTAGCCATCTGTGTTTTAGAAAACCAGCTCATTCTCCTCACAGTTGATGACTACTTAATTATATATCTTCTGTACATGAATAATTTGAGCATACCCTCCTCTGTACCACTCCTATTTGCTTATTTCTTGAACCTACCTTTATTGAGAGCCTACTTGGAACCAGAAATGATACCAGGTAGTAACAATACTACAGTGCCTAAGTACACTCTACTCTCAAGATGCTTCCAGTCTATTTTAAGTGTTCTACATCTGAGATCCACAAATGCATTTCAGGAGTTCAGAACTCCCCTGGAATTAGTAAAAAAATATTTAGCAATATTTCTTTTCACCTATTTTTTTTTTCAATCACCTACATTGATATGGGAGAGGTGGGTAAGGATCTCACGTGTCGCTATTAGTTACTCAGACTGATCTTGATTCCCCCTCTTTTTCATATAATGTATGATCTCACCCGTCTGGCCCTGCACATGGTAGGCAGGAAGTGAGAATTCATGCCTTTTCTCCAAGAAGCCATGAATCAATAATTGGTGAGAATCAGAGTATAGTCTACCTTTCCCTTTCATTTGATGAAGCTCTGAGGTCTAGTTCTAGAGTAACTCCAGGAGCCCCCCAGTGAGATTAAACTCCAGTTATCCATAGTGGTAACTGCTTGATAAGGTCCCCTTTGCTGTCTTGCCTCCTCTTCCCACTCTCTTGTCCACTCCTTTTCACCCTGTTTCCTGGGACCACCTTCCAAATAAACCACTCCCACTGGAATCTTTGTCTCAAGGTCTTTTTCTGAAGGAACCCAAACTAAAACAGAATCATCAAGCCCAAGAGATTTAAAAATCCCTATTCCAGTGGCAGACAAACCTGAAATTTCAATTCTTTCCTAATGTGGTCAGCACTCTTAAAGGAATGGGCTTGTGGGTTATAGGAAGACACCTACGGGGGTGGGGGGGGGTTGGGGGAGAGGAAAGAGAATCTGTAAGGAAAGTGGAAATGACATCAAATCAGCACCATAAAAAAACTACAAGACTTCTCCAGGTAAAAACAAAAGCACTTAATCCAAATATTTTTAATGTTTCCAGTCTTTTCTTTTCACCTCGTGTCATTTCCTGAAGTCAAACCCTCGCTCAGAGGACAGAGGAAATTTGCAAGCATTATTTATGTTTGATGAGGGATAAAGTGGCATCAGTCCTCGACAATATCGAAAGGCAGTGCCTCATCCAAGGCTGAGCTTTGTGAGACACTGGGGAGCCGTCCCGCTGTGCGGGTGACAAACCAGCCAGCAGAGCAGGGATCTGAACATTCCATATTTGCTCGCCTGCCTGCTGTATGCTGAGTGGAGTCTAACATGATAGGAACTGTTTGTTATATTATTTACTATGTGTCTCTAATCTAACCTTTTTATGTGTATGGGCTTCCTACGGAGTGAGGAGACAAAGCTACTCCCAGAAGAGACGTTACAAGAATGTTAGCTGAAATGTTGAATAACGATAAATTCCTTTGAGTTCCTTGTGATGCTCTAATCCACCATGATGAAACTTTCATGTTTTGTCAGCTATTGTAATTTTGCTTTCACAAATGCAATACAAATTCTTCCCGTGTAAGTGACTTTCCCGTTTAGCAGTAACTTTCAGGAAAATTCGACTATTGTGATTTTAGATGGCATGTGTTTTAGGAGTTCTATAAAACACACACACCTAAAAGGTTTATATTTTAATTCCTTTCATTTTAGTCAGCCATAGACAAGTTTTAGTCTACATTTTTAAATAATTGACTCCATTATATTTGATAAAATATAGGTTAGTTCTGAAGGCAATAGTTAGCACTTACATAAAGAGCTTTTTCTTTTTACTCCTTGGAAGGCTTGTAAACCTCAAATAATTTTCATGCCCCTGTGAGACAAGTGAGAAGTTCCAGCACTCCCAGCTTTTATAAAAGGAAACTGAGGCA
Organism: Martes martes; assembly: GCF_963455335.1. Classification (NCBI taxonomy): domain Eukaryota; kingdom Metazoa; phylum Chordata; class Mammalia; order Carnivora; family Mustelidae; genus Martes; species Martes martes. The sequence goes on along the minus strand of NC_137888.1, from coordinate 179,761,553 downwards.
AGGAGCTGGAAGGGAACTGATGACACTGAACATAGAAGCCTAAAAGGGGCAAGTGTTCTCTGTTCAGCTGAGCAAAAGTTGCTACGTCCTACATGCTTCCCATCAGCAACTGTTGACATAAGGGGAAACATCCAAGCTTGTAATAATTGCAAAGGTTAGAAGCTGTAATTAAAACTACATAAAATTAATGGATGGACTTAGAAAGATTTATGTGCCTTGAAATAAAAGGACTTTCAACTAGTTGAGATTTATATCTGTGACTTGTCAATTTTGCATGTGGGTGTGTCATTTTTAAAATGAGGTAAGTGGGCAATTATTCAAGTGGGCAAATGTTCCCAATTTCTCTGAGCTACTGGTTTGCATCAGAGCAGGACAGAAGAGAGCCATCTAGGCCACTCCATTGTAGGTCTCTACTAGGAACCATGATTACCATTTTAGAAATGACCATATCTCACCTATGACAAACCACTAAAATTCTGTCACATCAATACCTTGGAGTTTTATAGATTGTTCTACCACTCTTCGATACAAGAAAGTGTGTGCCTGGTTTTCTTACACTGAATTCTCTAAGTTTTAGAGGCTTGCCTAGAAAAGAAGGCATAGAAGTGACCATAGAAGCATTCCATGGATTAGGTGGGAGGCGAGATAGGGCAGAAAAAGTAGCTCTTGCACACCCCAGGTGGGAAATGTGAGTGCTGGGCACAGAGAGAAAAGGGGAGGGAAATAATTATCATTTCTAGCAATAATAATTATTGCCCATTAGTTTTCTAACCAGATATCATTTCTCCAGTTATCCTCTACCTTTGATCTCATTATTTCCTGATTAACCGCCCTTATTAATTTTCTTAGCCTGTGTAAATTACTCTTTGGAATTTTAAACGTTTTCTATATAGTGGTTCTTTAAAAGGGCTTTTAAAGGACTATCTCAAAGGATGAACCTGTCATATTACCCTAGCTTTCAAGTTTGTGAAATAATAAATAAGTGTTCAGATTGTAAAACTTTTTAAAGATACTCATTCTCCCCTACCGTTTTTATTGAGAAATCAAGCTCACACGTATGTAAATGTCTTTACTTGGATAAGTTAATGGCAAACATTTTATAATGTTAAATGCATATGAATAGTAATGCAGAAATTTAAAAAACCCTTACCCCTTCCCCCAATTAAGAAAACACATTTTCCAGATGGAACCAGGTGGTTCAGAATCTGACTGGTATTTCCGGTGAGGCTGCGTTGGAAAGAATGCTGGAGTAATCATACCTTACTAAAAGAGGGAGCTATCTTCACATCTCAATTTGCATAATTGATCCAGTATGAAATAAGTCCTGTAGCAGATGAGCACTCTGGGGATCCCTTGTTTGTCTCAGCATGTTCTGTGTCTGGGAGGTATTAGTTATTGAATAGACGTGTGCCTGCATCACCCTTTCTCATGGCTTTCCTGGGAGTTCAACAACCTTCTTAAACTAATGATAAAATAATCAGAGGCATAAAAAAAAATGTTTCTTTTGGACAAATCCGACACGTTACAATGATGGAGTGTTGATGACTCAGAGTCACCCCCTCCACTGCCACGGCTCTATTTAGAGAAAGCAGGCAGTATAGGGAGGCAGGCAGCTGCAAGTTTCCTACCAAGATGAAAGTCGTGAAATTCTTGCTAAACGCGGCTTGGCTATCAATGATGAAATGGGTCTGGATTCTTGGGGCTGTGGCTCACAGAAGCACTATTGTCCCCATCTCTCGTCTGTAAAGTTTTAGGTCAGATTGCAATTCAGACAGAAGCAGGTGGAAATCTCAAAAACGAGATGTGGTTATGTATTAACCTGACTGTGTTGTGGAGAGAACTCCGTGGTGGTGGTGGGTTTTCATTTTCTGTGAAGCTATTTATGGTGCGTATTTAGAAACCAGAATCTTGTAGCGCAGTGGGGCCAATCAGGCATACACAAATGTGAAAGAAACTCTCCGGGAGCTTCCATACCAGGAGCGGTGGCCACACACTTGGAAAAAGTTATACCAGAGATAAAAATATGAAATTGCCTACCAGTAAACAAAGCAATTAAATTATTCAAAGTGGACTTGTGATGTACAATTAATGTACAATTAAATGTACAATGTAAACTGTACTGAAAATGACTTTGATGTGCACTAAGTTAAGGGGCTCACCCGAAGCTTGAGAAAATGATGTTCAAGGTAGGAGGAGGGTGAGACGAGCGTGGACGTGGGTGCCCAAGGGCCAGGGCTCTCTGCCCCAAGAAAAGAGCAGTACATGGTCTTTGAGGAGTGGAGAAGTGCCAGGCTGGGATGGTATATGCAAAGGCCAGCTGATGGAGGACATTTATTTGCATACCAGAGAGCTTGAAATTGACCCCATAGGTAATGGAAATATACCGCGGAAATAAAACAAACCTGCCAGCAAAGGTATAATCATATTTGCCTTTTAGAAAGAGTCTTATGTATGAAGGATAACTTTCTCAGGGGCATAATTAGAGGAACAAAAAGAAGTTAGGGAGAAGTTTCTAACTGGAGTGATCGATGAACTGTGATGTCATCTGAGGTCTTAGGAAGTAAAACAGGTTTCAGAGGGGAGGTAATGGTTCACCTTGGATCTGGTGGGTTGGGGGCATCCTTGGAAGAGTCATGTAGAGATATCCAGCAAAGGTTGACCATACAAGTGAAAAATTTCAAGGAAAATATTTAAAATATTAACTGAAGACTCCATCGGTGCTGAGATGATACAGATAAACATGAAGGTGGGAATTCAACGATACGCAGAATACTTAAAACAGTTTTGGGCATATAGTATGCACTAAATAAATGTTTCTCTTAATGATGACTGTAATTATAGTCTCTCACAGGGTTTCTTTCTTTAAAAACAAACAGTTAAACTTGTAATTACATATTCATTTGTGTGATTAATTGATTGAATATCTTCCCCTTTAGAGGGTAAACTCCATGAGGGTAGGGGTTACACCTGTTTTTAATTTGGAGGTTTAAAAAGTTCTTTTAGGGGATGCCTGGGTGGCTCAGTCGGTTAAGCCACTGCCTTTGGCTCAGGTCATGATCCCAGGGTCCTGGGTTGGAGCCCCATGTCAGGCTCCTTGCTCAGCGGGGACCCTGCTTCTCTCTCTCTGCCTCTGCCTACCACTCTGCCTGCGTGTGCTCTCTCTCTCTCTGACAAATAAATACATAAATAAAAATCTTTTTTAAAAAAAGTTCTTTTAGTAATTTAGATTTCTAGAAAGCTTGCAAAAAGTGTCACAGACTTCTTGTATATTCTTCCCCATTTTCCCCTCATGTTATGGCTTATATAACATAGCACAATTATCAGAAGCAAGAGATCAACCCTGATAAACAATACTCTTAACGGAACTATAAACCTCACTTGAATTGAGAAACTTTGCCTATTTAGTCCCTCTTCTGCTCCAGGATCCAATCCAATGTTCTGTGTTGCATTTGGTTGACTTGTCTCCTTAGCCTTCTTCAGTCTGTGGCAGTTCCTAGGTCATACTTTGTCTTCCATGGATTTGTGACCTTCAAAGGGCACTGATCCTCAATATCGCCTCCATTTGGCTGTGTCTGGCTTTTTCTCATGATGACAGGTACATACCGCAGAAGTGATGTCTTGACATATCACTGCATCCCATCCAGGGTACCTAGTCCATATGTCTAATTACCGGTGACATTAACTTTGATCACATGGTGAAGGTGGTCTGCTAGGATTCTTCACTGTGAAGTTACTATTCTCTTTTTGATCACCATTGTGCCTGGTACATAATAGATACCTTGTAAATATTTATTTATGACTGAATGAATGCTGGCTAACTAAGTTTACTCAGAATCAGGCAGCTGAACAATGTACCCCTCTTCAGTTTGTCCAAAACAGCACAGTCCCTGTTAAGGATCCTTTTTATTAATTTCCCAAATTTTCCTTAAAAAGAATGAGTAGGTTTTCCCTTCCTCCATGACATCTAGGCTATACTTACTAAATGCACAGATTTATCATTATCATTTTGTGGGAATGGAGCCCCAACCCACTGTGCATCAGGGATACTGGATGGGGGTAGCTGGGATATGGTCACATGGTTCTGGATATCAATAATCAGAAAGAGCCAAAAGTTAAATTTTCATTTATTTCCTTTAAAATATTTTTCTTTCCATAAGAATAAGGGTAGAGTCCACATTTCAGGAGTTCTCCTGTGACAAAAAGTTTACAGGCAGGAGCTTCAGTAAGCTCTGTCAGGCTTTTGCATAAATGCTTGAACCTTTAGAGATAGTTATTATAAATGTTACACATTTCTCCTTTTCCACAGTTGAAAGGGAAGAAAAAAAAAAACCCTACAATGTTCTTGCCCCAAATACTAATTTACTCTGTAATTAATCTGAAATGAAAGCTAATTTCTTTTGCTTACTTTGACAAATATTTTAGAACAAAGGGGTTACTTTAATTTTTTAACTGACTCGCTAATCTATTTTTGATGACACTAATCTTTTTTGGCTGGAGGCAGTGGCTGAGTGGCCTCCACATCACCGTAGCTCAACCTAGACTCCCTGGAGCCAGAGGTTCAAATCCGAGCCGGGTCACCCCAGCGGAAGGCTGATAAATTGAGTGCCTTGTGATGTAGTCCTGACAGGGAGGTGATCTTTCAGCAGAACCTTTGAAAGCTTAAGTTTTCTCTGGACATTAATGATCCCCAAATAAAATAGACCACAGTATCCAAAGCATATTTCTCTTTAGTCCTCTAACCCCGATGCATGAGAGAATGTTTATGAAAGAAGGGGAGGTTAAACGTGTTGAAAAAGACAAACTGTGCCAAACACTAGAAGATCCCTAACAGGTGTAACGGGAGGCAAATCTTCTGGGAGCTGTGACAGCATACACACACACACACACACACACACCCTCCACACCAGCCTGAGAGCAACCCAAGTCTTTCCACGTTAAATGTTCGGAAGCAGTCAAATACGCTTGGTGAGTGTAAGAAACGAGTGTGCTGGAGAAATGTAGCCCCCGTGGAACGGTGAGAGGGAAAATCGTGCGCCAACCTCTAGGTTCTCTCTTAATCCTGCGTCCCTTCTGGTCTCCGCTTTCACCGCCACACCGAGAAGCACCCACGCAGGCGCAGTGAGCAAATACGGGAGTGAGAGGCGTAAAAATGCCAGTGTGCTCCCTTGTGTCCTGACGTGTTACTTGGCAAGCATGGGGTTACGGGGAGGAACAAATCCAGCCCGTCTGCGGAGACCTGGGCTGAGGAAATAAGCAAGTCTGTTCCGCTTCACACGTACCACCAATAAAAGCAGGGAAGTTTGCATTGCCCTTTCTTTAAGCGTGTCTCACAGGCTCACACACACGTGTTTCTAAATATTATGTAGGTGATCTGGACATAGATATACACACAGATGTAGCGTTTGCACATTCATATGCACAGTCTCTCTTTGTCGGTCTTTCTAGGTTTATCTTCTCTACCTGAACTGATCAACGAAGTAATTCCTTAGAATCCAAAGTTCTAATACAGTTATTTATGGGCTTTGGAAGTAGTTATTCAATTATTAACTGAATTTAACTATTCTCCCTTGGGTTCAACTCATTCGTTTATTTTTCATTGAACAAAGGATAACAAACACTTATTACGCTCAGTGTAGCATTCCAGTCATTTTGCCGTTGTTCTCGTTGTACCGCGTGTGTGTGCATGTGTGTGGGTGCGTGTGCACCCAATTCATCTGGGTGTTAATTTCTAAAGGGCGAGAGTAATGACTAGGGAAGAACGACAAAAATTGTTGACAGATTAGTGAGCACGTCTCCAAGGAAAACAATAAGGGAGATAGATTTCAGTATTCCAAGGATGACCAGAGACATCGGGCATAAAACTGTGAAAAAATTAAAATGTACCATATGACTCCTGACTACACTTGGTTTACTGTCAGGCCAAAATAGAGTAAATTATATTTGCAATGGAGAGTGTTTATTAAAGCCATTAGGTAGAATTTCCTGGCTCTAAGTCTGGTGAAATAGAACATTGTCTTCTCTCCTCAAAGAGTAGATTCTTATAATTTAGGAGCTGATGAGAACTATAGATATTATCTAATCTGTTGCCTCTTAATCTTTAGAGGGGGCACATACCCCTCCAGATTTAGAATCTAATTAATGTTGTAAACTTTCCGCCTCAGAAAAAATTCACATACAAAATGTGGCATAATATTTCACAGGGTTTATGGACACCCTCGTTAACCCCAGCTTAAACTCAAAGTTATCAATTCTTGATCTCATCGAATATTCCCATTGTGTGGATGAATAAACTGAATCCCAGAAGTTAGATAGTGTTATGAACTTAGTATCTGCCCTTGCTGCCAAATGCATATGTTGAAGTCCTACACCAACCAGTACCTTAGAATGTGACTGTATTCGGACATAGAATCTTCGGGGGGGGGTGCAATTAAGCTAAAATGAGGTCATCAGGATAGACCCTAATCCAACACGACCGGTGTCCTTTGAGAAGAGGAAATTTTTACACAGCCATGCAGAGCGAGGGTAATGTGAAGAAGGAGGGAAAATGTGGCCCTCTGCAGTCAGAGAACAAGGCTTCAGAAAAGACTAACCCTGCTGACACCTTGATCTTGGACTTGTAGCCTTCCACACTGAGAAAATCAATTCTGTTGTCTAAGCCATCCAGTCTATGGTACTTTGCTATGGTGGCACAGCAAACTACGTGATAAGTCCAAGCTCTTAATTGATGGTAGAGCCAGAAATGAAATCCTTTGCTTAGATTTCTCTCTAATTCAGTTCTCTTTCCAGTGTTGTATGTTTTTGCATGGAAAATAATGAAACAGACCCTACTGATCTCCCAGAATTATCTTCCTTCCATTGGCTCTATGATATTATCCATATAAGTTTAAAATGTGTTTTGTCACATTTTCTAAACTCTCATAAAAATAGAAAAAAATGCTATGCTCCTGGTTCATTAGGAATAATGTAAATATAGTTTTTCTTAAAAGAACTTTAATGTTCTTTGTAATTGGTGTGTTCCCCCGTCCCAACTCCTGAATAAATACCCAGTTTATTTATTTGATTTAAAAAAACTTATTCATTACACATGGAGAATTTACCCCTGCCTCGACTCAAGAAAATATTTAAGGTTATTCTAACTTATTAGATTGTATTGGAATAATTTTGACAATGCAAACTTCGGGCAGGTGAGAATTAGCCCTGCTACATTTCTCAGTAAATTATTAAAACTGTGACTACCTTGTTCTCTTACTGATTTATTGTCTTCTCAAAATTTCAGTTAATAGGAGCTCCTCGGACTCTTTGAACTTCAAGAGATCCTGAGGTCATTAATTTCAAGTCCCTTATATCATCCCAGTTTAATTAAAATTGCATTATAATAAACCCTCATACAATGGACTTTGTACTTTCCCAAGTGCAGTATTTTCCTTATAGCACTCAGCAGAAATTATGATATTTACTCTTTTCATTTTGTTTGTTTTGTCTCCTCTACCTAAATGTAAGACTCATAAGGGCATAAACTTTATCTGTCTCATCCAATGCTGTATTTGCAGAACCCCAGGCTCAGCACATAATAGGTATTCAATTAATACTTGTTGTGTGAATAAGGTAATTAATAATGTAAAGAATCATAGAAGGAATGCCCCTTTCCACTATCAGGCCCTGGCAAATGTTATTTCCTCTGATTACAATCTACTCTCCCATCCTACCTCCCCTTCTTTTTTCCCATTTCTTCTACCTGCTCTTCAGATATCAGCTCAAGTGTTTCCTTGGAGAGGTCTTCCCGTTGAGCATCCAAATTAGGTCAGTATCTCTCTCAATTACATGTTCTCTCATGGTCCTCTGTAACTTTGCTTCATTCAAGCACTTATCATTGCTTATAATTATAATGTATTCAGGTGATGATTTAGTTCAAATGTGTCTTTTAAACAAAGATAAGCTCAATGAGTGCAGGAAGTCTCTTCTTGTTTATCATCATGTCCCCAGCACCTGAGAGTGCACCAGTCCCATACTGAGTATTCAGTACACCTTCTCAGAAAAGAAATAAGTAAATAAATAGGTAAGAAACATTTCATAAAGAAATGCTGAAGATGGAATGGACTTAAGTTTCTTGAAAAGATAGTGGTTTTAACCTTGGGCTTCAAAGAAATAAGGAGCTATTTCGATCAAACAATACATTCAAATCACATTTGTGCAGAAATATAAAGGAGCTCTAAAAAGACCAACAAACACATATCTAATCAAAGCACACTTTTTCACATTGTTCCCTTGTGAAAATTTTCATACATCAAAAAATGGTACCTGAGTATATGAAGGTAGTCTTTCACGCCATATTGAGTTTCTTTCTATGAAAATTTATTGACCTACAAAAAGAGCTGTACACAAATCTCCTTTTGTGCACCACGATTTGGCTCAAGAGTTCAGAGTCCATGTTTGTCTGGAGCCATCTCCATGAGACACAAGGATCAGAAGATCATTTTTCTCATATAACTCTCATTAGGCAATATTTTCCCATTCCATTGAATCAATACTCACAAGGTGAAGAACAGCATCCATTGGGGAGACTGGAACCAAATAGAGAGAAGGGACTAGAAGGATGGAACAGATTTTTAAAATGTGAGAGGAATTAAAGGAATTAGAAGAAAATATAAGGGATGGATTCCAAGAACACAGTACTTGCAGATCCCTCAACACATATGTGCATACTGTAGAACACCAAAGCACAAAGTTTTAAAGACAGCCCCTTTAATTAAGGAATTATACTGGAATTAGGTTTAAAAAATATGTATATATATGACTTAAACAACAGAAATTTATTTTCTCACAGTTCTGGAGGCTCAAAATCCAAGATCAAGGTGTCAGCACCATTGGTTTCCTCTGGAATCATTCTCCTTAGCTAGCAGATGGCCATCCTTCTTCAGCCTCTTCACATGGTCTTCCTACTGTGGACAAAGGCCCCTGGTGTCTCTTTGTATACTCAAATTCCCCCTTCTTATAAAGGCATTAGTCATATTGCATTAAGGCCCATCCTAACAGACTCCTTTTAATTTTTTCCCAGTGTTATTGAGATATAAATGATATACATCATTGCATAAGTTTAAGGTAAACAGCATCATGGTCTAACTTATACATATTGTCAAATGATTTCTGGATTAAGTTTAGTTAAGATCAGTTTTCTCCTTCCGTGTGCAGTCTGTCTTGATCTCTATGGTACAGAGTGGATGCTTCAGCTTCACTCTTGTGTTCTAGGGTTTTCTCAGTGGTGTCTTGTCTATAAATACTATTTAGTTGTTCTTCCTGTGAGGTGGAGCAAAGTCAGAAAGACAAGATATTCCTGTCTTGCTGATGTCATTTTTTCAGTAAGGAATTTTTTTCAGGAAAATATACAATCCATGATGGGGCACAGCAAGAAAGACACTCTTGTAAGTTTCCATAGAAATTGACAAACTCTTTTAAAAGCTGTTTGGTGATATTTATTTTAAACCTTAAAAATATTCCTAATACCACAATTACTTTTGAGAAATTATGTTGAAGGGGGCACCGAGGTGGCATCTGACTCTTGATGTCAGCTGAGGTCATGATCTCAGAGTCACAAGATCAGCCCTGCATGGGGCTCGGCACTCAGTGTGCAGTCAGCTTGAGATTCTCTCTCCCTCTGCCCCTCCTACTGCTTGCACTTTCTCTCTCTCTCAAAAATAAATAAATAAATAAATCTTCAAGAAAATAATAAAATAAGAATTATTCTGAGGAATTTTTTGGAAATTTGGATATAGATTTTTACTAAGAAGTCTTCCTTGCAGGGGTGCCTGGGTAGCACAGCCAGTTAAGTGCTGACCCTTGGATTCACCGCAGGTCGTGATCTTAGGGTCATGAGATCGAGCCCTGAGTCAGGCTCTGTGCTCAGCGGGGAGTCTGCTTGAGAGTCTCTCTCTCTCTCCCCCTCCGCTTTTCCAGGTCACTTTTTCACTTTCTCTCTCTCTCTCTCTAAAACAAATAAATACATATTTAAAAAAACATTCTTTGCAGAAACATAATGGCTAAAGAATGGAAACAACCTAAATAACAGGAGAGGAATAGTTACATTAATACATGACATACTGGGTTGTGATTGCCATGCTACTCTTATGTTATTTAATTTCAAAGAATATTTAATATAATAGAAAATTTCCCTAAGTATAATATCAAGAGTTAGGCAATGTTTTTAGAAAGCTTTTTATAAACTTGATTTTGAAAATATAGATTTTTAAGTCATTTAAATATATTTAAAAATTATTTATTTATTTATTTATTTATTTATTGAGAGAGACAAGTGTGCATGTGAGCTGGAGCAGGATGGGGCAGGCAGAGGGAGAGAATCTAAGCAGACTCCCTGCTGAGCTTAGAACCTGACTCAGGGCTCAATCACATGACCCATGAGATCATGACCTGAGCCCCAGTCATGAGTTGGGCACTTAACCAACTGAGCCACCCAGGTGGCCTCAAAATATAAAGTGCCTAAATTATAACTTATAACATCAGAGTAAGTATTGACTTTAAACAACCAGCCCAAACCATAGATGTCAGCATCTTTCCTGAATAAGCCTATAAAATTAACAAAGTTATTTCCTTTTGTATTCTTATTTGCTTGCAAAAAAAGGGGTTTCACAAAACTCAGGAGCAAGGTTAAAATGGTCTTGAACAGCAGGGCAGATGGAGCCACTGATCTAGAAGTCCCTTCTCTCTTGGTTTCATTTTTCTCTCATTGCATGTATGTTCTGGTTCATTATTCACTCTCCCTTGAGACAAAGTTCTACTTCTTCTGTCTGCGTGGCTCAAAATAGGAATACAGACAGCTCCCAGTGTTACCTATTAAACAACATAGTAAGTCTTTCTCTTGGTCATAATTCAAAATCATTCTATGTTGCTTCAGTTGCATAATCTTAGGCCATGCAAATGCACCCAGAGAAGACAACTGCCAAGGTCCTATCCTTGTGACGAAGCAGAAGAGTCTTTACAGAAAAACAGGAGTCATCTGAGCTGAGGAGACAGTTCCATTAAGTGTCTCTGGCATAAGGACTTCATAATATTAACTTTGTTATCAGGTAGGATGTTTCAGTGACAAGTAACTAATACAATTTGAATTAGCTTACACCATAAAGGGATCTTATTAGTGTCCACGATGAGAAGTCTCTAGAGGTAGGGTTTGTTTCAAATGGAGTTTCATTGAGTAGCTACATATTAAGCCCAGGACCACTCTTTGTCTTTTTCTCCTTTGCTCTGTTCTTTGGCTGTTCTTTCTGTTTTGAATTCTTATTATGTGCCCTGCTAGTAGTCCCAAAATGGCTGGCAGTGGTTTTAGGGGCTGCATGCTTCCTTATTCATATCCAAGGAGATACTCTTTAAATATTTGGTCCTTGAAAAATTTAACATAAATAGCACAGACTGAACACCAGTCTGCCTCAGTCAAAGTAGTTTAAATTTCTCAATATGCCACCGCTATTTGGGCCACTCTATGATTATGGAATCCCCAATGAGGACACTCGGGAATCTTCATGTACCTCCTGGATTATTTATCTCCCATCCTCAAGGTTAATTCACATGAAACAATTTCTCTTGTTAAATGCCAGTTTTGCCCTAAGGTATGAATGTTTAATCCTCACGAAGGTAGTGGGAGTTACATGTGTGCAATGGTTACAGTCCCTTAACTAATTAGTGGAGAGAGGATGTTAATAAGAGAGTGATTTATATAATACTAAGGAACTGCCAAATACAGTAAAATCTAATTTAGACCAACTGGTGGAAAGCCAGACTTAACTGGTAGAAAAGTAAGAATTATAGAATATTTTTAAAGAAATTATATCATGATTTTCCAACATATTTGGTAATTCAAAGCATTTGTCAAGCTTTCATGGAGCAGAGGGCATCAAGTGTTGCCAAGCTGAGACGCCTTTGAAAACTCCTTTAAATGAATAGATAATAGTGACTGTGATTATCATCATGTAACATTTTTGAACATTAATTAATATTTTTAAGTTCGGGATTTTTTTCTTTCTGAACCTATTGTAGTCCTGCATAAATTTACTTACATTACTGTATTGCTGAAAAAGCCATTCACAGACTTGGGATGAGCAGCTCTACTTTCTGGGGACCCAAAAAAGGAAAGCAACTAGCTCCTGGCTGGGCGCCTGGGTGACTCAGTCGGTTGCTTTTGGCTCAGGTCATGATCCTGGGGTCCTGGGTTCAAGTACCACATTGAGCTCCCTGCTCAGCAGGGAGTCTGCTTCTCCCTCTGCCCATCCCCCGCTGCTCATGATGTCTCTCTCTTTCTCTAATAAATAAATAAAATATTTTTTTTTTTAAAAAGTAGCTCCTGGCTTTTCCTGGATTACAAACAAGCTGGTGCAGATAGACATATACACTTGTTATGCGTCTAATGGAGTTTAGCTGTCCCCTCACTCTTTACATACAACACATACAGAAGCTTACTGTACTTCAGTCACTGTTTCAGGCACTAGGATGCAAAAGGGGGGCCTTAAAACCAAACTGGGTTAGTGTTTTTATTTGATTTGAGGCACCATGGGAGGTCACTTGACAGTTTTAATTGGCAAAATGTGATTTGCATTTCAGTATGTAAGATGGGTTAAGAAGAGCAGACTGGATGAAAATCAAGAGGGTTGAGTTAATCATATATCCCACAGCATCACACAGTGTCATGTTGGCCTATGGGAGTGCCCTTTTTCTGCATTTATATTTATATTCCTGTTTATTCATAAAACTCATTCCCCTCCTCCCTCCACCATAAGTAATACATTTGATGCCTCTTTTTATTCCTGTGTGTTCTTATAAAGCATGCATTGTTCATTTTGTTGACATTTATTTTTGATAGACATATTGTACTGTGTTATATAATTCCTTTAGGCTTTCTCTTTACTCAGCACTATTAAGACATGCCAGTTTATATGTACCTTTGCCTGGTTACTTCTAAGAGCTTCATGGTATTCCAAAGCATGAACCCACTATAACTTGCCTGTCCTTTAACCAAGGAAAGAACAAACAGATTATTTCCAACTCCCCATGACAATAAAGCTAAGAGGAATATCCTGTACATGTTCCCTTATCAACCCGTGTGAGACTCTCTAGTACATATACCTATAACAGAGTCTAAATATATTTCATTTAACCAGCAACTCCAGATTGCCCCCACCTTCAAGAGAAGTGTCTGAAAACTCCTACATCCCCGAGTCCTGTGAATAACTTACATTATTTAGCTGTCTAATTCTTCCCAATTTGACAGGTATAAATTGATATCTCCTTATTATTTTAATAATCATATTTCTAAATATTAATGAGTATGGGTCTCTTGATATATGTTTGTCAACCTTCTGAACTTTTAATTTGTGTCCTGCCTGTTCATATCCTTTAATTTTCTTTCCATTCAAATTCCTGTTTCTTGATTTGTAGAAATTTCACTTGCATATCTAAATACAATCCCCATGATTGAAAACCTCTTTTTCCAATCTGCCAACCCTGTACTAACTTTGCCTATTACATCTTTTGTTTAAACAAATGTTTTGACTTTGTTATAATCAAATTTATCATTTTTACTTATGTCTTACACTTAGGGCATTTGTTTTAGAAATCTTTCTCCAATTAAGTGCTAAAATTTTTCTCCTGCATTGTTTTCCACTCATGTATCATGTTTACCTTTGATACTTAGGTCTTTAATCCATTTGAGGTCCACTTATGCATATAGTATTATGAAGGGATTTAATTTTATTTAGTTGCCCACCTGAGCTATTCTTTCTGACATTGTCCAATAAACCGTCTCTATTTCTCTATTAATTTATGGTGCAGGCAACCAAATATTGTTTGCTGAACTCACTTTCCTATTCCATTGGTCAGTTTGTCCATTTTGGTACCAATCTGATACAGTTTGAAAATATGACTTATTTTTTAAGGCTTGCCATTACTTGCTAATTTTTTTTTTTAATTCTTAGTCCATTTCACATGCTTGCCCATCCTGACTCTTCCAGTAGAGCAACCAATAGTTTGTTTTACTGTTCCTTTTTGGTCATCTAAATTTTCAATAAGTGTATTGAGTTTCTAAAATAAAAATTCCTGCTGGAATTATTCTGATTCCATTGACTTTAAAGATGAAATTAGGAAGAACTATCTCTTTGATTATTCAATTCTTTTTTCATATTTTTAAATTTAGTGCTAAACTTTTATCTGAAGAGGTCTAGATTTATTTCAATTAGTTCTTAGATATTTTATAGGTTCTTTGACCATTATGTGTAATTCCATGTTTGATTATATTTTTCTCGTTCATTCTTGATGGTGTAAAAAATTAATAAATTTTATTGTTGATGACATAAATAGCAACCCTGCCAAACTTCTTACTGACAATTGTGATAGCTACTAGCCACATTGGACTCTTCAATACTTGAAATGTAGCTACTGCCACATGTGGAAATAGAAGTATTTTAGAAGTTTGAGTTAAATAAATTATAGTGTTAAAATTAAGTTCATCTTTTTTCTTTTGCTTAATTTTAGGAAATGTAAAATATTGTAAGTGGCTCACATTGCATTTCTATTGGCCAGCACTGTTATAGATGAGCATGTCATCTGTGTATAAACTGTCTTATTCCCAGTTTTCAAGGGAATGTGGCTAGTGTTTTGTCATTATGCATATATAAAGTTTTGTGAAGGCTTTTGTAATAGGCAGTAGCTATAAAGACAATTCTCTTCAATTCCAAGTTGAAGTGTTTATAAGTAAGTGGTAGTCTTTGGCAAAAGCTTTTTTCCACATCTATCCACATAAATCATTTTTCTCATTCAAACTATTAATATAGTTAATTACAAAGATAGATTCTGTGATTCTGGACCATCTTTACATTCTAGGGATATATTCTGCTTTATTATGTGAGAGTTTTAGTCTATTTGGCTATGATAATCTGATTTTGATTTCAAAGAAATAACTTTGGGTACCATATGGAAATTGGTTGGGGAAGAGTGTGGAATCAGGTATGTTTGTGTGTATTTATGTTATAATTTCACTACACAATCTTCCTGATCAATTTACTCTTTGAATGTTATGACCTATCTCACCTTCTCTCTTCTTGAGGTACTTCTTGATTCAAGGTGTATTTTGTCTGACATTAATATAGCTTCTCCAGTTCTCCCATACATATTGTTTTCACTCATATCTTTTTCTCTAGTTTCCTTCAATCTTTTTGTGACTTTTATTTAGAGTTCATCTCTTATAGATAGTATAAAGTTGGTTCTTTTTTTAATCCAGTCTGATAATCTCTGACTTTTTATTAGAGTGTTTAGTCTACCTATATTTAATGTAGCTATTGATTTGGTTGTATTTAGATTTAAAATTTTGTACTTTTGTTTTTATATTTGTTTCATTTTGTGTTTGATCTTCTGTTACTTCTTCCTTGAAGTCTTTTGTGTTGATCAGGTTTTTTTTTAGTATTCCATTTTAGTTTGTCTATTGACTTCTTAGTTATATCACTTTGAAAATTTTTTAGTAGTTGCTATAGAGATTACAATATACCTCTGAAATGTATACCAATCTACCTGAAGCTAACATATGATTATTTAAAGTAAAATATTAAAAGCTTGTAATGGTTTTAATTTCCATGTATATCGTTCAGTAGGCAGGATTCTAAGATGGCCCCCCGAATTTCTGTCTTCTGATATGCATGTCCTGTATAATCCCTTCTCCTTGAATGAGGTCAGAACTTTTGTATATGATAGAATATCATTCTGGTGAGTAGATTAATTCTTAATCGTTTGAATTTGAGTTCATCAAAAGAGAAATCATCCAGATGCCCTGACATCATCACATATACACTTAAGAGGGACTGACCCCTTCATGGAGTCAGAGAAATTCACAACATGAGAGGACACAACAGAGGGAACAACATAGCAAGGAAATATCAGAAGTCTCTAGGAGCTGAAAGTAGCCCCTGGCCAACTGCCAGCACTGAACAGGAGCCCCAGTCCTACAGCTGCATGAAATTAAATTCTGCCAACAAGCATGTGAGCTTGAAAGAAGACTCTGCCTTCTAGAAAGGAATGTATGTATCTGACACTTTGATTTCAAGTTTTGAAACCCTAAACAGAAGTCCCAGTTTAGACTTAGGACCTACAGAACTGTAAGGTAATAAACTGCTGTTGTTTAAACCACTAAGCTGCAATGATTTGTTACAAAGCCTTCATTCTTAAAGCTATTGTTATCATGTATATTATATCTACAGACCTTGTAAACCCATCAAAACAGTGTTATCATTTTTGCTTTAGAGGGGCATACCTATTTTAAATAGTTCAACAGAAGAAGAAAAAAAAAACAGTCTTTTATATATACCAATATATTTATCATATCCAGAGCTTTTTTCAGGTAAGAGATACAGATATAGATATTTGTGCTATGATATGGGGTCTCATGTTTTCTTAGATTCTTACGATTCTCATGTCTCCCATTTAAATTTCCAGCTTCTTTCCTTGGCCTGTAGTATAATCTTGGAGATCTTTAGCCAGTAGCCTATGTTTTATCCACTTGCCTTGTCCTCAGCTATAGCTACCAGAATCAAGCAACATTATTGAATAGAAAACCAAAAACTCAAATTTTTATCTTTTGGAGTTGTCATATTTGAAATTAACCTTTTCTCTGCTTTCTGTCAACTTTTAGATTTTTGTAATGCCTTTAAACAATTTTTAAAATATGGTATGTTATATTTCATTCCTGAAGAGGTAAACATAAACATTTCACTTTTCTACCATTACCAGAAGTTGGCTTTTAATTATTTGGAAAGCAACTTTAAAGCTTTTAAAGATTTTGTGTGTCTAAAACATTATTTTGATTTCATTTTTTTAAAGATTTTATTTATTTGAGAGACAGCATGAACGTGAGTGGGGTAGGAAAAGAAGGACAGAGGGAGAGGGAGAAGCAGACTCCACACTGAGGAGGGACTCCAATGTGGGGCTTGATCCCAGGACCCTGAGATCATGACCTGAGCTGAATGCAGATATTTAAGGGACTGAGCCACCCAGGCACCCCTTGATTTCATTTTTTAAGAATATTTTTGCTGAATAAAGATCTCTTGCTTCACAAGGCTTCCCCCCCACCCCACTCACCCTCAGCTCTTTAAAAATGCCATTTCTTAGCTATTTGGTTTGCATTGTTTCCAATGAGAAACCAATAGAAATTATTATCATTTTTCTCTTGTACATATTATTCTTCCTCTGACATCTCTTAAGATTTTCCTCTTTATCATTGGGTTTCAGCAATTTTTGTATGATGTGCTAAGGTGTAATTTCCTTTTGTTCTGCTTAGATTCATTGAACACCTTCTATTACTGCCTTTGCATTCATAGATCTTTTCTCCTGTAGCATCTAATCTGCTCTTATGCTAATCACTGAATTTTTCATTTCAGATATTATAATACCATTTCTATAAAACCAATTGCCTCTTTTTTGCAGTTTCTGTTTCTTTACTGAAATTATTGATTATGTGTCTACTTTCTTTCGAATCCTTGAAGTATTTTTTCCAAATACCTGTCTGACTATTCCATCTTTTCTGTTATTTTGAGGTCTGTTTCAAATGACTGATTTTTCTTCTCCTTATGGGTAATATTTTCCTGTACATTCCTATGTCTAGCAATTATTTACTTCGTGCTGGACATAATGGATGCTGTTTTGTTGAGTAGGTAGGTGTTTAGTATTTGGTTCAATGGGATCCAGATTTAAAAGTTCCTTTGCCCAACTCCCTTTTGTAAGAAAACTTACCTGCTTATCATTCAGTCACTTTATGACCCCCAAACTCTGATCTCTGTCTTCTTGGTTCAGCAAAATTGCCATCCTTTTTTTTCTTCACCTTGTACTGCAAACTATAAAGTTCTTTTAAGGCAAAAAGAGTGACTGTGGGTCTCTTCTTATTTGTCTATGTTCTCTTAGGCATCACAGTTTAGTTCTATGCTGTCTTCTTTCCAACATCTGTAATTAGTAGTTCTTACATATATTTTGTGGAGTTTTATAGATAAGTACAGAAGGAGCGGTGGTTCCTATAGTTACTGTTCTGGTCACAAACAGAAATCTCAGTCTTATAATATCTCATTTGTGGGAGAAAACTCTGGTCCCAGAGCCTGTTGTGGGGCAAATGTAATAGGAGAATGAAATTATTTCAGTTACTGGGAGAATACTGTGTGGACATAAAATCAGACTGGCCCTGGAAAGAAAAAACTTGGATTAGGTCACCTCTTGGGTTCTTCTCAAATTCTAGTTTCCATATTTCTATGCTTACTAGAAGACAGGATATTTAAGGAAGTAAATGATAGAAAACATAAACCAAATTAAACTATATATGTAAATTAGTTGGTGGTATTGTAGGCTTCAGGATTAATTCAATCCATGTTCTCTGTGATTCATCTTCCCATTATCCAGGTCAGTCTTCTAAGATATCAGTTTTACTTGAACTCTGATTTTTCCTCCCCATCACATGATGACTGTCAACATTTCCTGCCTATATGTCTCTTCCTTTCAGTCCAGAGGGGAAGCATTTCTCTGCCAAACAGAAATTCATACCTTCCCTCTGACTAAGTCAATTTAAATCATATATTCACTCAAGAGCTAACTGTTTAGCTAAGGAAATAGGGAAGGTTTAGTGCACTTCTCTAAACCAATCACAGACTAGGGAAATGGGATGACTTTCATTGGCTGCTCATTCATTCCTAGAGGTGAGCCTGGGCTTGACAACATTGAAAGCATCTGAGTGCAGCATAATGCAGGAAGAGTACAATGGGTATTAAGAGAGCAACTATAATGCTCATTTAGTTATACTCAAAATTTTGGACACATACTACTTTCTCTTTATGTTGTACATGTTATCATGATTCACGTAGCTCAAATTGCTTTCTAATTCTTAGGTGCGTTTATCAAAATGAAAGAAGGGCTCTTGATTGTTAATATTTTAAGTGGAAAAAACAACATTTAAGATACTTTATAACAAAAGATTGGTTGGAAATCCATACCCTGAAATATAGTAGTGGTTATTTATGAGTCATAAAATTATGATGACTTTTTCTGAGGGTTCATTTTTTTGTTTTGTTTTTCTGTCTTCTGCATTAGGCATATATTTCTTTTGTAATTGGAGAGAATAAATAAATCCATTGAGCTGATGCTTATAGAGTTGCAAGAAGAAACAGTATTTCAGCACGAGGAGAAGCAATCAGTATTGTAAAGCATGTGTGGATAAGTCAGTGGAGAGTGCAGATTGCAGGCTTAGCTCACCCAGGTTCATGGCCTGGCTTCACCATATACCACTTCTATAAAATGGGGCTAAAAACACAGTTCACTAATTGAATGTATCAGGCCCTTTGACAAGCCTGTTCAGAAATAGCATACATTTAATCCCTACATTAGGGTGAGATGGGAATCTTTTTTCACATTACACAGATGAGGGAATTTCAAATATTCGAGTATTATGTAAGTGGTCAAAATAACAGTCAGCAGGAGGAAAAACTGGTTTAAACCCATATGCCCAAGTTCGAAGGCCTTGCTCTTCGACTCTGCTTAAGCGGTTCTGAAACTTTGGTGCACATAGAATCAACTGAACAGCTTGTTACAACACAGATTTGGTCCCAGAACTGTGGGTTCAATAGCGCTGAAAACGGCCTGAGAATACAAAATCCTAGCAAAGCTCTCTAGTGTTGCTCACGGGCTGCGGGTCTGATGCCCACGTGCTGAGATCTACTCTTCTACCCTACATTTTTCCTCACTGTGCACCCTCAGTTGTCCAATAATTTTAGCATAGTTTCTCTTCCATGTGAACGCTAACCCTTCTTTATTTGGGTGTTTGTTTCCTAATCCCTGTCTTTGTGATTTTTGTACTCTGATGAAGTCCCCAGGTTTATAAAGAGGCTTGAGAAATTCTCCCTTGAATCCTTATTTCTAATACTTACTGCATTCTACTGCCTGGAATGGTTTTGTAGTGGTCTCAAAGAGTTAATGCACTTCCCACTTCATAATTTAATTTTAGGGAATACATAAGCCGCAAAACAAAATCTGCTATCATATCAATCCATTTAGTAAGCATTTTGAAAGCATTAAGGTAATTTATTGCAAAATCACGTCCCATAAATAAAAACCTCTCTGTAAGCTCTTGGTTTCATTTTAAACTTCCCCTTTCTCCTTTCTCTGTAGCTATATGGGTGGGTTGGTAATAAATTTATCCTTTGGGGTTCTATTACCTTAAGGAGGTTTTCTCTTTCATTATTGTATTGAGTTTTTCTATCAGCCTCAAGTTTTGGCTAGGAAGATAACATACAGCCTGGACCGGAGATCCTGAGTACAGTATACTGAGTAGGAAAATACATTCTTACTTTCTGCATAAAATTATCATGTGGTCAGTTTATGAAGGCCTAACGTGATCCCCTCCACTGTGGTCAAGTCACCCTCTAGTTAGTTAGCATCAATCTAGTTCGTTAGCATCAAAGCACCCTCTAGTTAGTATCTGTCTGACCATAAGGTAAGATTCTTTTTTCTAAATTATTCATTAAAATAAAAAGAATCTCCTTAAGTATCTTATATTATGGTGAACTCCCAATTACATTATATTGAATTAGATAGCTGTTACAGCAAATGTCCTCATGTTATGCAAATGGATCCTTGTGATTAAGAGTTGACTTATGTTTGGATATATATGGTACTTCTATCATTTTTATTTCCAGAATATTTCAGATCTAAGAAACTGAAATAAATTCGCTTAATTAAGATTCTTTTATTACGAGGGACAGGAACCCACTCAAGCTGCACTAGCTTAAGCAATAAAGGGGATTGTTTTAAGAATGCACTATGTCTTCATGAATTCCAAGGGCAGCAAAGTTTAAGTTTCTGGAAGGGACCACAAGAACCCATGCAACATTCTCTCTTTTTCGTATTTTTTTTCTCTATTCTGTTTGAATTTTTTCTCTGGGCACAACTTTCTCAACTTCTCTGTCAACATAGAGGAAGGGAGACCACTCCACAGCTCCTGAGAGCACATTTCCACTCAAGAACCTAGCCTAGATGCCCAATCATTTCTCAGTCCCCTTCCAAATTCTGGCAGAAAGAATCTAATCAGTGCCTCTTACATCAGAAATCTAAGGGTACTTAGTACAAATATGGTTGCCAAGAACAACCGCAGAAAAGTAAAAAAGTTTTCTAATAAAGTTGATCATTATGAGTTCAGAGGAAGCGACAAAAAATATTTACATTTGAATAAATTATTTTTAAAAAGAAAGTATGTTGTTTTAATAAATCCATACTTGGTGGAAGGTAAGCCTTCCAAGATATTGTATGGTGAAGTAGAGAAAGTAGTGATATTTATGTTTGTCTGTTTGTTTGTTTATCTTGCCTTCCCAGCACTTCTTC
This sequence comes from Martes martes, assembly GCF_963455335.1. Classification (NCBI taxonomy): domain Eukaryota; kingdom Metazoa; phylum Chordata; class Mammalia; order Carnivora; family Mustelidae; genus Martes; species Martes martes. Next base: position 179,740,160 of record NC_137888.1, on the reverse strand, counting down.
TCCTTCTCCTAGCACTACCTCGCTTTGTGTCTAGGTCATGCCTTTTCCCTATTCCCTGATGTCCCAGTGCTGGTATAAATCACATCCCACTTCCCTAGGCTGCAGTAACCATGGGATACATGGAACCCATGTTGGCCAGACAACCACATCACCACAGAGTGATTGGTTAAAGGTAAACATGTAATCCAGTCCATCAGATTCTTCCTGAATTTGATATATGACATTTGAGGGGAAGGACATTTTCCTTTTGGATCATAAGCCATAAGCAAGTGAACTTGGGGAAGCCACCTTTCCTGCCATGTGGTACCAGAATATCCTTAAGACTAAAGCCAACAGGCCTAAAGAAGGAGCACCAAAAAAATACCATTTGGGTGCCGGGGACCCACCATATCTGAAATACACTTTCAAGTTACAAGAGCCAATCAAATTCCTTTATTATTGTTGTTGTTGTTGTTGTGTTGTTGTTACGATGCTTAAAGTAGTTTGGGTTGGGGCTCAAGCCTTTGCAGATGAATTTAACATTACATGTCTCAGAATTGACTGTAAAATATTAATGGAAAATATGAGTCCACAATACTTTATTCAAAACCCTCTGGGCCAAATATATTTCAGAATTCAGAATTGGTTGGCTTTCAGAGAGATACAAAGATGTACACACCATGCCTCGTGTAACAAAAACCTCAGGATCTGGGGCCCTGAGCAGCATGTGGTAAGCAAAGGTATCAGTATTTCCTAGGAAAAATGCAAGAATATTCACACCAAATGGGACAAGTGAAATCTATGAATCACCTGATGAATCACCGGGTCTGGTCACATTTTTGCTTCCAGTAGAAATAAGAAAATAATGTTTCTAGTTTTCAGAGTGTTGCATTTTGAAATTGTGGGTAAGAGATTGTGGATGTGATGGTCAGTGTAAAGCCTCAACCAGGTAGAGACACACTGGTAATCCCTGGCTGTGCCTCTCCTGAGCCACACTGCAGAGCTTTACTGGATGGAAACTGCTTACCTCTTTCTAATACTGCTTCACACGCTCAGGACTCTGAAATCACCTGGCGCATGCAAGGGACCATCCCTGGAGGAGCTGGTATGCTAGGCTCATCCCAAGTAAATAATAGGAAGATATCACTCCTATAGAGAAGAGGCAAAGCAGAGTCAGTTTCTATCATGGAGTTTGGTCCCTCTTGGTCAGTGAGACCCTCCTGGCAACAACACCGGGCAGTTGGTTTGTATGCTCTCTTCTTGTGTCATTGGATGATGGACAACATCCCCTGAGACAGATACAGTCGTGCTGTTGGTCATGTACCGTATGGCGCACACACTTAAGCAGAACAAAAGCACCCCACTGAGTCTGAAACAGGGAAAGATAGACCCAAAGTGCCAAGCCCAGCACAGGCTGTGAGAACTCTTTAAGTCTCTTCTAAGGAAGCGCTCCGGTTGTGAGGCCCATTTTCATGTGACCGAGTGGGGATCAAAAGATGGCATGCGCAAGGCTGCCTTTCTCCACACTTGTTACCAAAATATACCTTCTAAGAAAAAACTGTACAGTATTATTATAAATATAAAACTAGTATCAGTTGTCACATATAGAAGGTAATCTTAAAAATCGACATGACAAAAAATAACGTGCCGTTCCAAAGTCTTATCCGTGCCTGTCAAAGAAGTATGGCTCGTTTTTCCTTTCAAGTAATGGCGACTGGCTATGTCATTCTAGCACTGAACAATGATGTTGTTTTTGACTTAATGAGAAAATTTGGTTGAGATTTGCAATGGGATTATTATTTCCGTATTGAGACTCAAGTTCATTCAGTATTGTGTACTGTAATACCTCACATGGCCTTGATTTTAATACCAGTGGTTTGCATCCCATTCTTTGGGAAACATGGATCTTTTTCAGTCTTCTTATTGTAATAGTGGAGAGAGAGACAGCTGACTAGGAAAGTTCTGTCTCATGTGGTACCGCCAACAATAGTTCATCTATATTAAGTGAAGACGGTGCCAGATACTCCCAAGTGCTTAACACGCATCGCCTCTTTAAACATGGGTTCATGCACATAGCATCCCCTTTCTACACACAGTGCATTAAATTTCTGGCCTGAGCTCACACTCTTAGTAAGGGACAGGGTTAGACCAACCTGAGCTTCCAAAGCCAACAGCCAGTCTCTTTATATATGATTCCTACAGTCCGCATCTTTTTCATGTTCTCGGGTTTGACTAGAAGTAAACAAAAAATTCTGCTTTTCCTTCTAATAATAGGATTTTATATTGGGTTTCCTGTCCAGTAATAATTTTTGTGTATTTTTATCCTCTGTTAGAAAAAACAAAATAACCACCAAATTTCTAGGCAGATACGTAGCTGATGAAATTTTAATCTCTGCTACAGAAGGCATTGATTTCTGATCAAGATAAACAGGCATTGTGTTTTTGTTTTCATCTAGTTTATTCATTTGTATCCTTCTTTAAAAGGGCATCTATTAATAAGTCTGGTCTAAGATTATACCACGAGTAAACTTTTTACAAGTGTAATCTTCTAAAATAGTGATGAGAGGAGTAGCAGAGGAGGCCAGATAAATAAACGCCATCTTTCTTCTGAGCAGAGAAACTTTGCTTTTCTTTCCACTCAGCTGCTTACTTCTGTATAGTAACAGACTGAAGAAGATCATGTTGCAAAATTTGGCATCTACGGAGTTTATATTTTTCAGAATATTTAATAAAAGGCCACCAAATGCTAAAATAATTATCCATTTCCTGTATGTGTGCAAGTTTTTTCCATTGCTAAAAACTCTTAATTAAAAAATTAATTAAATGGGTTCCTCTAATTAAGAAGAGACTGTAGAACTTGCAGTCACTGAACAATGAAAAACTTTTATTTCCTTCATGGTTGTTTTAATAGCCCTCCAAAGAAGGGTAATTCTGGTGGACACGTGAAGACCTTGCTCTCCTGAAATTGCTTCCATTAACTCTACGGCTGATACTTCACATTCCCCAACCATTCTTCCAACCCATTTGATTTCTTTTGGAATGGAATCACCTTGATATACTAATATAGGATAATAGCATAGAAACATCTAATCCTCTTAAATGTATACAATATTATTTCATAAAGAGAGGAATGTTAATAAGAATGAAACAAAGTATGAAAAGAAAAGTAACAACTTTAAAAATGTCACTAGTTTGCTTACCATCCGCTCAATATGCTTCCCTCCTAGCCCGAACATTGGATGAGAAACATGAATCTGTTGTTCCATTTGCAGGTTTCAGTTCTTCTGTGCTTTTCATAGGGATCAACATCTCCCCACAATGAGTGTGACTTAGTGTTTTATTATTTATATTTTAACAACATGTACCAGATACACTGACTGCGGATTCTATTTCTTATGTAAGATACAGCTCTGTTTGCAGATTCAAACCTTTTCTAAGATAGGTGAAGATATATATGTGGGTTATCAGTTTCCTTTTGTGTCCGTAACATATTACGGGGTATTTTCCTTTAATTTCAGTTCTCCCATTTAACTCCATAGGACAGATCCATTGTCCAGACACTCTGTTGTGCTTCCGCAAATCCTACCCGCCTCACCAAAGGCAGCTAACATGCTCTCTCGTGCTTCCGGAGGCTCTCATGAGTTGTCTCTTGTAACCTGGGTACATGGGAAGCTTCAACTAGCAGTTTGTCATTCAGTGTCTGCCACCAAGGTGTTATAGTCTCCAGAAATATTAAAAGCTATTCTGTTTATATGGTGTTGGTTAAAGAAAGAAGTAACTGTATGTTGGTAGTTCCTTAATGTACTTAGCTTCTTCTAGTGAAATGTGGAAGTAAAACCAGCCTCAGGTGAAGTCTCAGGCTTAGCCTGACCCCTCAGGGAGCTCTGGAGAATAAACTACCCCTCAGAGTTCATTCTACATCGAGGCAAGGGAGCTGGGCTCTCCTGGTCCCATAGAACGTGGTATTGGCTCCATATAGCCCACAGCAAGACAGAAAGTTCCAGGTACTACTGGCTTTCTGAACATGGAGAGGAAGCATGTCCAGTAACCCCAGGGCAGTTCTCCAAGGAAAGTTGTAAGTGGGAGTCTTTGGAAGCAAAGCACACAGAAGCGTGGAATTGGGCATGTAGAACTGGTAAGAAAAATTGACATCACTAGCAACAGTAAACACATAGTATTTAGCTATAGTAAATACATAGGACTACAAAATATATAGAATTTTCTAAACAAGACATGAAAAGCTTAAGTTATAAAAAAAATCATAAATCTACCTATATTTAAAAAAGGAAAGGAAAGAAGAAAGAAAAAAAAGGAAGAAAGTAAAAAAGCAAGAAAGAAAGGAAGAAATGAGGGAGGGAAGGAAAGAGGAAAGGAGAGAACGGAAGGGAAGGAAGGAAAAGAAAGGAAAGATCTCAAGAACAAAATTAATAATATAGTCAAAGGTAAATGAAATATTAGAATTTAAAATCAGCTTCCTTTTTCTTTCATCTGTTGGTCAGAAATGAGAGTGAGAATCAAATATGGCACTATTTTCTTGCTTGGGAGCCTCAGTGAATGGTGATCAAAATTGAAGCCTACAGAGGAAGGTGATGAGTTTAGTGGCAAATACATGAGTCGTATTGCCCATGGGACACCCAACTGGGTCGTCCCATTAGGGATATTATTCAGAAATTTCTTCAAAAGACATTTTTCATACAGTTCCTCTGTGCTAGGCACTGTGTAAAAATGTTAAGAATCTAAAAATAAATAAAATAACACTTATCCTTGAGGGGCTTGTACTTTATTAAGGGAATATAGATAATTGGATATTGTGTTCTTCAATGAACCAATACGCCAATGTGTTATACATAGCGCTAGGCTTTAGGTACACAGCAATGGGAAAAAAAAAAATAGGCAGTTTCCTGCTCTTATTGAGTAAAACATCTAGTATGGAAAAAGAGATAATAAATAATTGGAAAATATGTTAGCAGTCATGAGTGGCATTGAGAGAACAATTAAGGATGCCTGGGAGGGGCTTTCTTTATCACTTAGAGTTAGGGAAGCCTCAGCCTCAAGAGATGACCTTGAAGCTGAGGCATACCTAGCAAAGATACAACTTCTGGAGGAAAAGAAGGAAACGCATTCCAGGGAAGAGTCAGTGCCAAGACTCCAAGTCAGGAAGGATCTTGGTGTGCGTGAGGAACGGAAAGAAGGGCATGGTGTTAGAGTTGAATAAATGAGAGGGAGAGTGGCAAAAGATTCCGTCAGTGAGGACAACACTGGCCAGATTCAATGTATGTGTCTGGTTTTCCTCCTTAAATGGAGGTTAGATCTTAAACCTTTTTAAAACACAAAGATAACATGAATTCAAGTAATAGCACTGAAATTCTAAAAAAAATATAGTTCATGTTAGTGTTTTTCAAATTGTCTGTGAAGGAGAATATGTATACATATATATTTTAACATTGTGGACCAATGCATTTGTAACATACAATGAATTTGAAATATAAAATTGGAATAATAAGGAAATAGAAAATACAAGCTCATTTTTAAATGGTGACATTCAACAGTCATTGTCTTATCGCTATAATGATTTTGAAATGCTTAGTCTCATTTTCTGTACCATTTAGTTTATTGTGGTCTGGTTATGGACCAGGACCAGACCATGGACCACACTTTGAGTAGCACTGGGCTATATAACTGGAAGTTTTTATTATATTTCTAAAATCTGACATTATTTACAGACATACTTTCCTTTATTAATATTTAATTATGTTTATGATTAGAAAAACTGGGTAATCTCATTTCACATCCTGACGTTGTTGGGTACATGTGTGCGTGTGTGTGTGTGTGTGTGTGTGAGAGAGAGAGAGAGAGAGAAAGATCCTATCAAGAATGTTATTAGGTCCCTGATTTCTTTAAAGTACAGTAATATATGAGCCCACTGTTCCCAATGTGCTTTTGGCATTATTTATGAAAAACAGTCTTTAATTACCAAGCTTAACACATTATCCTTGGTGGAGACTCAAATCTCTTTTCCAACTTTAAACTGAGCAAAAGCTTTCATCTGGCAAGGTATTGAAGCCCACTATGAAAATTTTGTGCATAGAATTATCACCAAGAGCTATTTGGCAGCTTCTCCATCTCAATGAAAAGGACTCTGTATTTTATCTTCACACAAATAACTCTCACCACCATATAAATTATTTTCTCAATTATCTTTCAACCTTTTTGCAATAAGGTTTCCTGAATAAGAACTGGAAATATCCACATCACATTCCATGTCACATTTCTTGATCCAAATTCTTTTAATTAGTTACTTAGTCCAAATCTATTTCAAGCACAACAATTTCCTGTATATCTGGAAGAGTGGTGGGAAATTTTTACCTCATCTAACCCAATCATGGACCATAACCCCATATTAATCTGGGAGACAGCCAATGCTTTTCTCTGGAGTGGTGTTACTTCGCTTTTAGCGTGCAAGATATTTTTGCATTGGAAGTGAAATTTCGTAGTTGTGAAAGAGATTTCCAACACACAGTTTCCAGTCGATCCCAAGTGAAGTGTAAGCCATCGGAGTATCTTATGGCATTCTGTCCAATCGGAGTATTGCCTCTTACATTTTTAAAGCACAGATTTTATGCTCTTGGTAGGGAGCCAAGGGAAGTGCTGGATCAGCACACTCAATTCCAAAGGAACATCTAATTTTATTGTCTCCCCCTCTGAATTTCAGAGAACAATGGGTTAGCCACAGTCTACAACGTGGCTCAGATTGTTAAGTTATTTTCAAATCAATTGCACTCTTGAACCAGTTTCTCTTTTCACTTCCTTGGTAGCCTGCATTCTCTCTGACGCACTTGAAAACAACTCACAGCTCGGCATGACCACCTGAACCAACAGATATCACTTAAACCTGGGCAGTCTCAGGAGACATTGGTTGTTGTTGACTGTGGCCTGGAGTTTTAGTGCAAAAGCTCACGTGAAAAAGGCCTATTGTTGGGCTTTGCTGGAGAGAGAGATATTTTCCTTTGTAATCTCAGCAATAGCTTCAAATGGGACCTTTTCTAATACGCTACATGTGTGTTTCGATGAAAGGCTTGAAATGCCGTTATCTAAAAATCTAATGAAACATTTGGCTCTGTCTGAAAGAAGCACATGTTAATTGCTTATCAAAGTATCAACTTTCATCTCACAGAATGACTGATATCTTTGTGAGTCTGTGAGGAGAAAGCACTACATTTTGTTTCAAGGGCAAATTTTTTTTACCACCAATAAATAGAAAGAGTGGATATAATCAGAATTCACTGTCATTAATTCGTGACTAGTTTTCTTTAGGTAAAGCATCATATTGTTTTTATGCAAAACACTTTCGTTTGGGGGATGAATGACCTCTTCCGTTTGCAAAATCTGCTGTTTGCTTTTATGAAAAACACAGACTTATTCATGGCTTAAAAAAAAAAAAATTCTGCTAAATGTGATTCCAAAACAAACTGGTCCTACTGATGTGTCTCAAGTGACCCCTTCAAAAAAAACGTGCCTTGGATTAACTCAAGCCAGTTTCAAATTTCTAGGAGTCCATGATCTGTTCTTCCAAAGGTAATTTTTTCTAGGGTTGGGGGGGGTGGATCTTGAAAAATACAACAAAAACACACCAAAAATATTTAGTGTTTTTAACAGAAACTCAAAGTGGAGAAAGAAATAGTAGCCTGAAATAAAACAGAAGTGGGGAAAACACCAGAAATGACTCCACTGGAACTTTCGCTCTCTGTCACTTTTTCTTGCCGGGTGAAGCACAGAGAGCTACATCTGTATCCAGGAATGGTTTCCACACATCTGATGGGAATGGATAAGTGAAGTCTCCAACTTTCTAAGGAAATAAGAGCTGATCGGCGGCCAGGCAAACATCCTGGCCACAGGGAAGCAGGTAGCCACACGTTTTGGAGATACTGAAATAATTCCACCCACCTCTACGCTTCTCTCCATTTTAAAGGCAGTCATAAAAATGCAACAGAGACTTTCTTCCTGCAGGCAGTACCTTTCTGTGTTTCTTTTGTTGTTCAGGCTTTTCTGACCGATTTCTTTTCTAAATCGACATCCCCTTCTATTTCAGGGGCTCTACTTGAACAGCTGGGCGATTTTGTTTTTCCTGCCTGCCTCTCTGCTTCATCTTCTTTTATCCATCTTTTGGCACGAGACCTCGGTTGCAATCTTCTTCCCCTGCCTGTCCTCGGGTCTTCCTACCACACTCCCAGCCCCTTCTTCCCCTCTCATGGAGTGCTCCTCCAGCTTGGTGCTGCCACCACGTGTCCCTCCCACCCCCCATCCCCCACCCCCCGCCCCCACAACTAGTTCCCTTCCCCTCATCTGCCTCCTAAGTGCAAGGCAGGTTCGGCTCCACAATTTCATCAGGTGGCCTGGGGGTAAGAGTGAGCGCGCTGTCACTTATACTCCCTCCATCTCAGCCGGCCTGAAATGGAAAGTGTGATAAATGGAACCGTACAAGGCTCAATTTCGTCTGGAAATTTCAAACTTATGATGTTCAAATAGGTTCATAAATACCCCCCACCCAGAACACCTCTCTGCTCTCCCTAATACTCAGTTGCAGGTTTCGACTGAGCAGACCTCTCTACCTGGTTTTACAGCCCAAGATACACTTGGATCTTGGCTTCCATCTAGTGCCTTTGCTTTGGCATGTTTTTAATCTAGCGCCCAGTTTGGGGATGTAGCCACCGCATATATATTGGCTGATTCCGTTCCAGAGGAAGAATGTTGACAATGGACAGCACAAGTGGTCTTCAAAGGAATTTCACTCAGAGCGGCTTTTATTTGTCTCTGTTTCCAAAAGTCAGAGCTGGCTTTGTTGTTGGCAAATATGTTTCTGCATGTCCTGTCCTGCAGAAACATTGTCAAGTAGAGAATCTTCAAAAGGGGCTCTTGCTATCTCACTGAGGAAAAAGGCCTTTTTCCTCTATTTTCTCACTCCTTTCTGTCCCTTATCTTCAAGAAATAGTCCTTAGAATAATAGGAGGATGCAAATCCAAATGGTAAGCAGAAAATTATCAGTTATCCTTTTTTTTTAGATCTCAAAGATCTGTAACATGAGCTGTTTTTACAAAATTTGACCCACGATACAGTTAAATGCGTAAAAGGTGAAAGAGAAATTTAAAGAATGTTTTTATCTAAATTTTGTCCATTAATGTATAATTGCACAAGCAATACAAGAAGAAGTCATTGTTGTATCTCCCTTGACCATCTTTTTCAGTTCAGGTACCCTCACTAGATATAACTACTGTGTTTTTTGGTTGTTGTTTTTTTTTTCACACTATATGTATTTACTACATTTAGGTCCTATGTCTGTAGAAATACACAGATTTTGTGTTTTTCTTTTTGTTTTAGTTTTTGTGTCTTTGAAACAAAATGGGATTATTTTATATGCTTTGTTCTACAACTTGCTTTTTCTATTCAAAATATACCTTGGAGATCTTTCAATATTCTCAGATAGAGTTGTAATTCTTTTTAACTAATCTGTATTATTCCGTAAGTCAAAATTAACGTTTAAGTAGCCTTCATTTTTTTCTGTTTTTCACTTTTACAGATAATACTTTAATGGCAGTTCTGAATACATTCCCAAATATTTATCAGTGATTTCTTTTTTCTCCAGGTTAGATGCCCTCAAATAGAAAGATTAGACCTAAGAAAATGTACATTTTTGCCAACTTGTCTTCCAAACTAGTTTTACCAATCTTTTCTTGTGGATCAGTTTTTTTTTTTTATCATATCGTCTCTAACTCTCCCCACTCCACACCCAAATCGAAAGAGTTAGCAGTCTGAAATCAGAAACAAATGAAAGAGAATTTTAAAAACTTAACACTTTCTTCCCACTGTTTGCCAACACATAACTTGCTTTTCTGCCTATCCTACACCAAGTCCTAATGCTTACAGAACTAATTCGTATCGTGTTAAAAGAGAACATATTTTCTCAATACAAATGCTAAATTTAAAATAAAAGAGAAAAAAATACAAAAAAAGGACTAAGAATGTTTTTCTATCCCAAGTTGTTGTGTAAGAGAAATCTCAACGGGTACAGAAATATTTCATTTTAGAAAGCATTTATTTAAAAAATATTCTCTCTAACTTAAAAAAAAAAAGCTAAATTTTAGGATGTTCTATTTATTATGTGAATTTCAAGAACAGCCCCTAATGTGGGTGATATGTTTGTTCAGATATTTTGAAGGAGGACAGATTTAAAAATATTAAGAAAACAACCCATACTAAAAACTTCATGCATCTGAGTTAAATGTGTGTGAGTTTCAAAACTCAATGGTTCCAAAATACTGACCACATCCAACATGTTGTTTTGTGTGTGATCACAGTCTTGGGGTTAATTCAGTCCTCCAATGAGTCCATCCATGGCTTTTTAAAAAGTATATTCTTTGGAGCTAGAGATGCGCAATAGCATTTTTTTAAAACAAGCATGCTTCTGGTAAAATAGGTTTGGAAATGCTATAAGCCATATATACCCCACTCTTAGAGATTCACAATCATATTAGAATATCAAAGTTTCACAGTCCTGTAACATCAGAAATTGCCCCACTTTGTTCACAAGCCCTATTTGTCTATGGTAATCTGTTTTCCACATAACATTTTTAACATCTTCTAGAACTGCTATTGCCAGCAGTACACTTGGAAAAACACCGTTAAGTACAAAGTTTCAGGAGAATTGAAGATCTGATGCCAGTGAGCTTCAGAGGGCATGAAAGCAAGGTACCTACCTTAAGCTAACCAGGGAAGAGAGGCTAGGTCCTGAGCAAGGAAGCTGATGACAAAGGCCAGTAGGGACTCCAGAAAACCACAGAAAAGTGACATCACTTCATTCAACAAAAACTTTGTTGAATGCCCATTCAGACCAGGCCCTGTTTTAGATGCTGGGGATAGAGCAGTTATTAAAACAGGCTTAAAATTCCTTGCCCCTCTGAAAACATTTCAAGATGTTGTCTACTGAGAAGTTCAAATTCTAAAAGTCAATAAATGGATGCATTAAATTAAACATTTCTATATATCAAAAGAGACCATGAAAAAAAAATGCTTTTAAGACATACTCTGAAAGAACATAAAGAAATCCTCAAATCAATAAGAAAATGGCAACGCAGTAGTAGAACAGTCAAGAGACATCAGTGAGGAAACCAAAATGGGCATGTGTATGATTCTCAACCTTGTAAGTAATGGCTTAAATGAAAAATCATACCACAAAGATTTACTTCACAGCTAACATGGCAAGAATAGGGGGTAACGGTACCATGGGTTAGCAAGACTATGGGAGCATTCTTACAGGTCACTGGTGGGAGACGAAATTGGTATAAATACCTTGAAGATGATTTGAGTCAGCACTGACCAATGAAAAGAAAATGTGAGCCACAGATGTGAGTCCCACTTTTCAGAAGCCACATTTTAAGAATGTAAAGGGAAATAGGTAAAGTTAATTTTCATAATATGTTTCCTGTCAACCAATATACCCTAAATGTTACTGTTCCGATGTATAATCCATCTAAAAAAAATTATCAATGAGATGTTTTACATTCTTTATTCCACACTTTCTCTGAAATCTGTTGTGTTTTTACATGTGGGGTACAACTCAAATCAGACTAGCCACATTTTAAGGGCTTGGTATCTGCACACGATAAGCAGCTCCCATACTAGACAGAGAAGCAAAGTCAACAGCTAGTAAAATCGACACTATGCCCAAGAAAACCACTGTACATTTGCACCAGGAGTTTGAAGAATATCCACCACAACCTTGTTCCAAAGATTTAAAAATGGAAACAGTACAAATGTCCATCAGCAAGAGAATGGACTTGTGAATTGTGGTATATTCATATCATACAATATGATAGAGCATGAAAATAAATGAGCTAGAGCCATACTTAACATAAAAATATATTGTGTGATAAAAGCAAATTGCAGAAGAGTATGTGAAGTATGATCACTATATATATGAAGTTCAAAAACCTCCAAAACAACATTATTTACTCCTTAAGTGTCTGTACATCTGTAATAATAGCTTCAAGGCATGTAAGAAAATGATAAATATCAATTCTGCATGTTGGTGTTTATCAAGGAGAGAGAGGGAGAATGAACTAGGGGAGGAACACCAGGGATTTTGACTATATTGATGTTTTATTTCCTAACCCAGATGGCATATATTCTTGTATTTGTCATATTACTCTACATACTTATGTGTCTAAAATATTTTAGAATGTTTGCTGATTGTCAGGAGAGAGTAGAATGTTCCAAAGTGCCCAATCTTCTAGTCACTGAGAATAAGACTTACAGTCATGGATATGTGTTGGGGGGGAGAGGAGGGAGTTCTGTTTTCTTTTTATAGTGAATAGACATTTAAATTGTTTTCAAAAGGAACATTTCATCTGTCTCCACATTGCCTGCAGTGCCCCTTTGCAGTGAGGCTTGGCTCATGCATGTCTAAGCTAGAGGCCAAATTACTTAATGTCCCCCAGCCCGAAGCTAGGTTCGGGGAAGAGGGAAGAGCACACCAAACTGAAAGTTTCTGCGAGCTGAGAGGTTAACACCTGCTTGGCCCTGGGTGCATACGCAGACAGAGCTTGCAGGCAGAGAAGTCAGGCAAGCATTTCCTGACTTCTTGGCTCAGTTGATGCCTCTGCAAATGATTCTCTGACCTGGGTTCTGTTCAGATGGTTCTCCCTTGGATAGAGCTGCGAACACATACACACATCTTGCACACACCATTCTCTTAATTGCAATATCATGGCTACAGGTTGAAATCTACCAATAAGCAATCTACCAATAAGCAAGGTGAAGTAGATGTGTGCTCACTAGTCAGCATATTGAGAAACATAACACACTGACACCAAAAATAAAAAATACCACATGTCCAATCGCCACATCAGGCACTGCTCTGGGAAACTGGCACAGCTTCAAAGAAATTCTCACCAAAAGCTAGCTAAAAGGAAATCATTATTTTAAAAAGAAAAGCAAGAAGAGGGGTTCTCTCTATGGGAGGTATATTCTTTGAAAAATATATAGTCTTATTGTAGTTGGTGAGTAAGAAATTATCCTCTATTAGCCATCACCTTGCTGTAGAACATTACACACTGAGGTAATGTGCTACAAGTAGATCCTGCAATAGAACTCTGTTTTTTGCAAATTTACCTGATCATAACAATAACCTGGAGCTGTCAGGGTTCAGTCTTCTTCTCAGCCCCTCCCAATGCCGGGAGAATTAGAATCTCATGGGTGAGGGCTTCATCTTTTCAGGGGTACCCAGGGCGGCAGGAGCAGCAGCAGCCTCTTGGCTATGGAACCTGGGAGCTCATTAGAAATGCAAAATCCCAGGTCCCGCCCTTGACCTTCTGGGACAAACCGCACTCCAACACTGTCCTCAGGTGATTCAGTGTTTCCTGTGATCACTAAAGCTGGGCAAGCGCTGTTCTATGAACTGGGATTTGGCATCACGTTTCCTGGGTTGGAAGCACAGCTCTGCTTCTCATCAGACTTGTGACTTTAGGCAAAATACTTGATCTCTCTCCCTTTCAGCGTCCTCTCCTGCCAAATGAGTGAGATAATAATGCCTCTGATAATCCCTGAAGGATTGTCGTGAAGAGGAAATGGGTAATGCCCATGTGGTGCTTAGCATGCCTGGCACATAGCAAATGCTCAGTTAGTAGTGGCTATGATTACTGTCTGTGCATCTTTAAAAAAGAATCCACATGCTGAACATAGAGAAGATCTCGATGAAGGCAAATGAGGTTTTAAAGATATTGTGTAACTACATCATTTAACCACAGATACCAGAGCCTAAAATGTTGACACACTTGAATTCTGAAATTCTCAGAGTAAATATTCTAGCTTTTAAAGCCTAAGACACTACAATAAGACAATAGCCAGAAGAAAAACAATAAACAAACAAACAAAAAACAACCAACCAAACTCAGGGACTAGCACTCGTCACAAAAAGGTTTTTTTTCAGTAAATTAAGATACTCAGGAGGCTTTGCCAGGCTGCATGAAGGTGAGTGGAAGCCAAACACATGTAATAATTTTGGTCTCAAACTTCCTTTTTTTCTTTTAACTGGAAGATAAGTTAAATTAAGTGTAACTCTAGTTGTTGTCTTTTTTCACCTATAAGTCACCCTCAGCAGAGTGTGGAAATGAATTGGTTCCCATTTTAGTACTCTCTGTTAGTGATCTTATGCTTAACATCACATAGAGGGACGAAAACAATTAAGAGAATAAACAGCAAATGATTCCCTGAAGATGTTTCCTCACCGACTCAAATGGTGAAAAGAACTATGTTTTATACTTCTTTCAAAAAATCCGACCTGATATTTTAGGGGCAACCATAGTCATTTTTCATTCCGATGTAGTTCTATCCTATTACCAAATATGTTCCACTTTCTGCATTATGTGCTAGAAATGAAATTAGAATGACTTTGTGTTTAAGGCAAACGTAAAGTTCAGTTAAGGACACATCTTGTCCCTTGCCACAGCTCCCAGAGCGTCCGGCTAGGGGAGGGTCCCTCCAGGAAAGGGATTTATGAATTAACTGCTGCTGAAAAGCCAACAGAGGGAGCACAAACCATTGTTTTTTGTGACACATAAAAACGGCTATTAAAAATAAACTTTCTTGGTGGCATGGCATAAGATTTTTTTAAATTAAATCTGTGTATCTCGATTTTGAAAGGCGTTTGTCAGGTAATAGCTATTAAAATGAGTCCTATTTGCTTATTTAAAATTTTGTCAGAACCTGAGTAATGATTTGAAGGAAATATTTTTATTACGAGGAGAAGCGAGCTGGCCGGGATGATTTTTCTCGGCTTATCTCCTCTTGTTTATGACGTACTAGCGAAGACCCTTCATACTCACCCTCGTTCATTCAGCTGCATTTTCTTGCTCATTCCCTTCTATCTACCAGTAACGAATTGCAGCATACTCTAGATATGTAGAGGGAGAGCAATTGTATAGCCTCATTCCTTAAAATTTTAGGTCTTAAATCTGAAACTTCTCTTTTCTGATCTAAGGACTCTTACTTTTCTCATTCGTGTAGATTTCTGTTCTAAGAAAAACCCAGAGACGTCCTCAGTGTTTTTGCCTGTGGACTTTTTATGTTATTGGCTTCTCAAATGAGAACTTCAAAATGAACCTTCTTGTATCTAAAGTAGATTGTCATAAGGCTGTTGGTTTACCAGTTCTCCTTGAATCTACAGAGCAGACTTTGATATTCAAGTACATACAAATTTCTCTATTTACTATCAATGACTTCAACAATTTGTAGATATCTGGTCACGTAGAATCTAGACAATTCTCTCCTTTTTCATATTTATTCTACAAAGGTGTCAACCAATTATGATTTTCCTCTAGTAAAACATGTTCACATGTCCTGATAAAGATCTTCAGGGTTGAATACTTTTAAGACTGAATGTTAGAAATGATATTTGTGTTGATTAAGTGTCTATTTATGAGGGTACCTGGGCGGCTCCTTTGGTTAAGCGTCTGCCTTCAAGCTCATGTCATGTTCTTGGAGTCCCTGGATCAAGTCCTGCATTGGTCCCCCTGCTTAGTGGGGAGTCTGTTTCTCCCTCTGACCCTCCCCTGTCTTGTGTTTTCTCTCTCTCTCTCTCTCTCTCAAAAAAAAAAAAAAAAAGTAAAATCTTTGAAAAATATATCTATTTATGAAAAAATTTCTGTGCCTCTGGAAGTCTGTAAATAGTACAGAATTTTGCTACCACAAGAAAAGAAGGAGGGTTTAACACCCTGACTTTATTGCTTTGTTACAATTTTGATAGTATTGAGATTGCTGGCTATTCAAATAATATTTAAACCAAACTGCCAGCTGCTGTAGTCATACAAAAGGCCCTATACATAACCAGCTGTGCCTTATAAAGCTAGTGGCTGCCTTTCCCCACCACCACTTTCTTTATTTTATCAGCAAGCTGTGGTTGGTTGTTTTTTCCACCATCCAAACATACCTGGCCACATTGGAGTTTTATTTGTTAGGGTAACTCCTAGATGAGATTTTATGTATGTCCTAATCTAAAACATGAACTCCAGCAGCTTCCCCTCCCGTCTTGTTTGGGGAGGGGGGGTGGGGGTGAGGAGAGGAGGGCAACACGTATTGTAAAATTGGGCGAGTTTTGCTGTTAGAAGTTGCTTATGAGGAATATAATCATCTGAACGAGGTTGCTGGTCTGAGCTAACAAAGATAACCTTTTAAACTGACTCGTTGGATACTGTGTCTTATTATTTTCCCATCTTCAATACAATCTTGTGTTTGACCCCCAGGATATCAGCATGAAAGCTACCCCCATACATATGGCTGCCAGAATGTAGCAAAGGGAAATGGTTAAGTGATTTAAATTCTTTACCACTGAAAGCTTTCAGCTCATTGATGTTCAAAAATGAGTTGAAGAGTCTAGCACAGACTGCTCAGAAACGAACCAATCAGTGTGCCGTTCACCAACCAAACACACAAGACCCATTTTCAGCTACATCACCTTCATACTATTCATGGAGGGTCCAGTTTAAGAGAAAACTAACCCAAGCTCTTCTCTGTATGGTCTTGAGGCTGCCATTTTGTTAATGCAAAGAAGTAACAGAAGTTAATAACTATTCCTGATCATCGAAACAATGTATAGAGGTGGTTGGAAGGCAAAAGAACTGGGAGAAATTGAACCTGATGGTTGGGGCCATATAGATATCCTCTGTGCTTCTTTACTATCCCCTTTCCACCAGGCAGTACCGTGGCATCTGCTCCCAAACTGTTCCCATCCTGTTCAAAAACTGACCTGCATATATATTGGGCTTAATGACCAAATGTTTAAAAATTCATTGCACAAGAACAGCTGAAAGCAGTTGATTGGTTTGAACTTTATTGTATGTACCTTGCTTCCAGGACTGCAGTAAAGGGGAAGGTCAGCTGGTAAACATTTGGGCATTTAAAAATAAAAGGCCCTAGATTTCCCAGTCCCCCTGTCTGTTTTCTGGTCCCAAGCATTAGGTCCTACTAAGTTCTTCGTGCCGAGCTGGTGCTTTGTTTTTGCCTGCCCATCTGAATACAGGCGGGGCAGAGCAGATCTGAAGTAGATGTCTGCTAAATCCTGTCAGGCTTCTACCCTGAGAAGTTATTTCTGGAAGTACAGTCCTCATTGACTGACGGGCCATTTCAGTTGCAAGAAAACAGGTAATTTTGTGGTTTATTTTTTCAAGTTGTGTTTATAAGTGATTGTCACTCCTACAAAGAGCCACCTTCTCTAAGAAAGGCCACATTATGCTACAATATTCTAGGTAGAACCCTCACTGGGTTGGACTTGAGACTTTTGCCCTGCGTGCTTACAAGCAAACACCAACCCCCTGGACATTTCGTAGCACCCTCCATCAAGTTCTACTCTCAATTCCTAGCACTCATGTGAAATATGTTATTGGGAAAAGAGATTGTTTGTTAAAACCATGACTGCTTCGGGTGAGAAATTGGTGTAACTGATTCGAACTCCAGTTTTAATGATGGAGTTCCTAAGTGAAGTCTATCCACATTCTGGAAAGCCAGTATAATTTCTAAGTTTGATTTTTTTTGTGACCAATAACTTTTCACTCCATGATCTCTGGGTTTGTTTTGTTTTGTTTTGTTTTGTTTTGTTTTGTTTTTTCTTGTCCTCCAAGGCAGGACAAGAATGCTTGTCTACTCTGGCTAACGTTTGGTCCATCTGATTACACTCATTATTGATATGAACATAACACACACACACACACACACACACACACACCCCTACACACACTAAAGCATCGAGGTTGTCTGTTAAATAGAAAACATCGGGCAAAGGCACTTGGGTGGGAGGGAGAAGGAATAAGGACTAGGTCTTCCCACAGATTCAGACCGTTTCCGCCTGTGGTCTCACGGCGTTCACCACTATTCACACCCCGGTATGGCTTCAGTGAGAGAAACCGAGCGCTTTCACTTTATTTGGGGCCATTGGGCATACGTGTGTTTTAAACTCACTCTCCTCCTTAACTGATTTATTCCTTTCTTCTTTATAATTTTCTCTTGCTCAGTGTGTAGTCCTTTGTCATTAGAATGATAATCATAATAATAGCAGGAATGTAATTTCCCATAATGCTAATAGTAGCTGTGTGCACGTACACACCCAGTTTATTCTTAGACTCATTTACGCTCTGACTCCATCTCGTATTTAAATACAGCAGGTGTTTATCTTCATCAAGAAATGTTTGTTGAGCTCCTCCAGGGAGCATGGGGCTGTCCCTAGGTGCCGTGGGCTCACCCAGGGCAGATTCAAAGACGTGGAAGTACTTCTCCCACCCCTCCCTAAGATCCAGAGTGTACACTTTATTTCATTTCTTCAGGTGCTGCACGTGGCAGAACCTTTACTTCTGCTTATTTCAGATTCCCTCAGCTGCGTTTGCAAGGACAGACAGAAATGCATCCTAACTTGAATTATTGAGTGGTGTCCTGCTTTTAATGTGGTTCTCTGCTTCAAAAATATAATTGAGAGAGATTCTCTTTTTACAGCCATTAGATGAAAAGAATAGATGGTGATTATATAAGTACTGTGGATTTTTTTTTTTTCCTGAAGCTTGTCGGCAGCATTAGAGCACGACCTTGCTCTTCACAGTGCCTTTCCGATACAGGTGGGGCTTGCTTGTAGAGGGAGGTTAAGCAGAGTCCCCAAGATGGATTATATGTAGTAGTAATAATAGTATCTTCTTTTTAAATCATGCTTTTGAGTTTAAAAAGTGGTTCCTTTTGTCCTTCTTTTTAAGAGATATGTTCTAATATATTGAGGATGAAAATGAGAAGGCAATGTCTATAATTTAACTTCAAAAAGGGAATGCCAATATGCAAAATACAAACAACTGTTAAATCTCAAAGAGAGAAGAAAAAAGGGAGGGGGGCTTCCTTATAAGTCATCTTGTTGGGGTTCATGAAAACCCAGTGGCATGGGTTGGAAAAACTCATGGCCCTATTTTACAGATGAGGATAAGGGGGGTAAGAAACAGAACAGCTCAGGAGCGTGTGGCTAGTGGCTGGTTCAGTCAAGATCAGAATTCATGTTTTCTCCTTCCAAATCTAGTGCTTCCTTCCAACCCCCTTCTTTTTAACGATAGTCGGTGGCTTCTTGACAATTATCAATTGATTCTTAGCTGAACATTTGAGTTACAGTCTAATCTTTTAAGATCTGGATTGATAAAGATTTCACTTGCAAATAGAATGTCTAGATTAATCAGACAAATTATCCCAGGTAGAGCCTAGGAGGTGCCCGCATTATCCAAGAAATACTTAACGTATGTTCGTGTTTTCTATCTGTTGAATGTCTTAAATTCAGTAGGATAACAGTGCTAGGTGCTAAGCTTTTGGGGTAAATCAGACTCTTAGGGCAATGGTGGGCATATTGTTTACCTTCTCGTGTAGGGTAGGGAATGCAGTTAATAGGGACTTGTACCTCACAGGTTTGTTGTGAGTATTAAATGAGGTACTGTATTAAAGCATGTGGCATAGTGTCTGTTACAGAGTAAAAGCAAGAGTTAAAACAAAACAAAACAAAACAAAAATGTGCAAATGAAAAAGTATCCATTAAATACACAGTTATTCATGGTGAGCCTGCTATGTTTCCATTCAATGAAACCCTAGCCAGTACATCTTTAAAACTTGCAATGACTGTGCAATTACACATTGCTACTTAAAAGAAAAATACTACGGAATTCAGGACTTAGGAGAAATAGTTAAAATAGGTGTGCCTTGGTCTCTACAATCTGTGTATGTCCACAGGGACACCAGATAGCAGGGTCAAAAAGAAAGACAACAGGCTGTTCATATCATCCGAAGTTAAGAGGCATGGAGATAAAACAAGGAAAATTCGAGAAGAGCAAATTTGAATGATCAACAACCATGAAAAGATGCTCCAGGTCATGAGTATTCAAAAGTTGAGATTAAACAATGGGATACTACTTTACCTAATGGACTGTCAAAGAAATTGACTTGAAGTGATAATAATTGTTTGTGGAGATGCACAGAAAAAAACAGTCTCATGTATTTTCAGAAGAAATATGATTCTAATGACATCCACAAAGAATAAATTGTGTACATGGTTCAAACGAACAAACCCACTTCTGGGTATCTGTCTCAAGGCTATAAAAGCACCAGTATGCAAGTCTTTCAGTATAAAAACATTCATTCCTGTGTCGTTCATATCAGAAAAAAGCTAGAACCAATGAATGGTTAATAATATTTATGGTACATCCACACCATGTAATGTGTTCATTAAGAGGTATGGATCAGTGCTCTTCCAGTTGACTTGGGAGGGTTTCCAACAGTGTTAGGAGCCAAAAGAGTAGGGTGCGGATACAACTGTGCATATGGTCACCTTTCAGTGAAGCTAACAACATATATAGGGCATATGTTTCATACATGGACAGATGACCATTGAGAAAAGTAAAGAAGAATGCATAGGATAGTATTAAAAAGACTAGGGCAAGCAAAAAAAAAAAAAAAAAAGGTACACCAAAAAGAAAACACACACACACGCATACACACACTCACACCAGTGTATATGATATATCCCATTAATTTAAACTATGGCATGTATATATAAATATATATAAAATCATGTGTATATATATCATATATAATATATAATACATATTTTATATAATTATATATTATATTATATATATATTCACATAAGTAAAATGAAAGGTGAGGATAGACACCACTTTGTTAGTATTGGTAGTCAGGGAGCAGGTTCCAATGGGAAGGAGAGAATCATAATTAACCATAACTAACTTTTGTTACACTTCTGTACCATAGACAGGTCTTATTGTTGCAAGTTGAAAACCAGTAAAGAGTACTTAAGAGTTTCAGTAAAGCAAAGGAAAAATAGCCTTAAGAAGTGTATTATTGGGGGATTGGACTTATATATTCATCAACAAATATTTGAATGATCCCTTCATATTAAGTGCATGGGTGTACATGGTAGCAAGACCATAGAAACTCAAAGATCAGGGCAAGAAGGCAACACAAGTCAGTGCCAAGATGCTGTACTGAAGATAAATAAAATGTGCTGAGAAGCTATTAGTTCATTGAGGGATTGGGGGGATGCTTTACAGAGGAGGTAATATTTAAATTGTGTCTCAAAAGGCAAGTACACATTTGTAAGGTACAGAAGGGAAACTGAACATGAAGTAGGGTGGTTCAACTGGAGACCTGAAGGAGAGTTGATGGCCTATTCATGGAGTGAGAAGAATTTAGGCATGGGCCAAAAATAAGGTCACAGGGAATGGAGGGAAAGAGAGAGGGGATGAGGTCCGAGAACCAAAGGCAGCTTGGAAATTACAGTCTGGCTTCACTTTTTGGAAGGTAATGTAGGTTGCTTTGGACTTGTCTTATCAACAGTGGGGAGTCATTTCAGGGTTTTAAAGGGAATATTCTATGATCTGTGTTTCAGAAAAGAGTCTCTAGCATCTGTGTGAAGGTTGATGGAGTACTAAGTGTGTGCACGAACACAACAAGCTACAGGTAACTTGGGTCATGTAGACAGGGCATATCAATAAACAATAATGAGGCAAATAATGATAGCATCCAACATTTATTGATTACCATGTATCACAGACTGTTTTCAGCACTCCACATTTACAGACTCATTAATTCCTCACATTTTATAAGCGAGAAAACTGAGAAATTGGTTGAGTACCTTGCCCAAAGTCACAGAATTAGTAAATGGCTGGGTTAGGTTTAGAACCCAATTTGGGTTCCATTCCAACTCTTCCGTTCTTCCGTCTGAGGCAAGTTAAATAATCATTTCCTGAACAAACATTTATTTAGCTCCCGCTCTGTGCCAAGTTGTGTGAAAGGTGTCAGGGATACTGAACTTGCTCTGTTGAGAACTGGTGCGTGGTCTAATGCCCTGCTGGCAGATGGATTGATTGGCAGTGACTGACTGGTGCGTTGCATGAAAAAGACTGACTCTCCATTCACACTTGAGGGAGAGTTCGGTGATCGATTAGCTATGTCTGCCACATCCAGGGAAGGAGTATAGGCAACATAAGATTAGCTGACCTCTCTTGGATCACGTGGATTCCATGAGTGGCACAGAAATGGAAGGAGACAGAAATTGTCCTCTTGAGAGTGGTTGCCTCAGGGAATTTGGGTGCCGTGTCTGTATTTCCCAGTGAAGTTTAATCAGATTTTGCCCCTCCCGCTGCCCATCCCCACTACTACACTTCTCCATTTGTCCTGTCTGTTCATTAAGCCAGTTCCCTAGGACTCTAGGTCACTGCCTAGAAATGCAGACTCCAGGATTTATTATTGCTGTCTCCCAGAAAATACATGAAATTCACTTTCGTTCAAACCACCCAAGCATGACAACACTAATAATGATGTTTTAATAGTGTCTACTGTGTTAAAGTTTTTTGAAATCTGATATCTGACATGAGCTAATATAAGCAATATCACAGTCCCCCATTTTTTTTAATAAAACAGTTCCTTAAACGAGAGACTCAGTTGTACTGTACTGATAAAACCTAATGATTTCTAAAATGACGTTTCACTCCAATATTTATAATTTCATTGTTAACCAAGATTGTATTGTGGTATTTCAGAATATAAGCAATAATGTTCCTCAGTCTAAGTACATTGAATTCACCTCAGAAAATTTAGGTAACTAATTATCCAAAACTACTGAGGCGACGACTGTTTGCTTCCCGTATGATTACACTATAATGTAGAGGGTTTTTTTTTTTTCTGTAGTGGAACAAAAATAATCCAAATTCTTTACTCAGTATGCTAACTGGCTACTTCAAAAATTGCTGTTAGGTTACTTGCAAATTTTTGTATAATAAGTGTTCAGGTTTGGCTTTAAAAGGTTGACATTGTTTGGGGGTAACAGATGGGTGCTTACATGGTTTTAAATGAAACCAAGCCCCAAAGAGGCTCAATAAACAAATGACAATGTTTGGAAAAGAAAGAAGCTTGTTTCCTTTCGTAGGGTGCACGGAATTTAACCGACCTGTGTTTATAATTACTGTCTGCTTTAGTTAGTGCGAAAGAATCTACTTGCTACTCACTTATAAATAAACAAAATAGATCTACTTTCCTAGTCTGCAGCCGGCTTGTTGGAGTTTATTTTTCTTTTTCTTTCTTTTTTATTGACTGCAGACTACTTACTTTATGTCCAAATTTTGTTGCTCCATTTTAAACATTCTTCTGGTTTGGTTCCCCCTCCTCCCCGCTTTAATTCTTGGCCTGACTTAGAAAGATGACACCTTCTCCCCTATTTCAAGTCTTTTTTTTTTTTTTATTCCCTTCCCATCGAAACTGTAAATTATTAAATTTAAGTCACTTGTCCACATGTGGATGTTTGGTTGGATCCCAAACGTGTGTTTTGCTTTTTTTTTTTTTTTTTTTTTTTTTTTTGGCAAGCTTAGACAGCGAGCAAGTTGCTACTACCCAGTTAATTGTAATACAACATCAAATGAATGCTGTCCTTTGGGGGCCATGAGAGAACATTGTGTAGCATATGAATTAATTGTTTGGACGTCCGGAACAGGCTACATATTTTTGTATGAGAAATTAATTCTCACCTTTTAAGTATACAAAAGCAATGCTGTATAATTTTGTGAAGAACTGTAGAAACCCATTAACTGTTTCAAAATCTTCCCTTGGCGATCTTGCTATCAGTAAATTTAGTGCATTCTGGAATTCTATTGTTAGTTAATTGGAGTAAGTATATTCACTTAAACTTGGAGTTGGCTTTGCACACTGCTGCTTTTATTTCCCCCCTCAACTTAAGAATTAATCGTACCAACCTAAAGACAGGTCAGAAGGAACAAGATATTGTATTTTCATTTCCATGTCATTTAATGTATTTTTTTAAAAATTGAGTTAACCAAATGCTTTCTTAAAATTATTTTGCTCTCTGAAATTAACATTGGACTATTATTTGTTATTGAAATCATTCTTCAGTGTTAAGACAGATTTTTACTAGGGTGTGGGTTTACCTTTTATGAAGACTGCATTAATCCATCACGAAAATTTTAAAACTCAATAAATTCATTTTACCATAAAAGATGTATAAAGCCATAAGCATTTTCCAGATGTGGATGTGGATATAAGTAAAGAAAACTCGTCTGTTCTGAGAGAGGAAAAACTGTTGACATTTCTTTGAAGTGTAATCTCTTTTGTTTATTTGGTTTTTAATAGCTTCCAGCAGTTAGCCACATATTTTTTAAGTGATGTTGCTCCCATACTCCCCCCCCCTTTTTTTAAGTTGTGAGTGGCATTAACTTACTGCCATAAATTTCGAAGCTGAACCTGTAAAGGGAGGAGAACTTCATTGAGATGGGTAATGGAGTAATTGCCAAAAAGTGTAAGGCACTATTTTCCTTAGCGACTGTTTTAAGAGGGAAACTATGGTCTGCCCTGGGGCAGGGAGTCACTAGGCTGTTGTTTGAATCCTTAATATTTACTTATGAAGGGCAATCTTTAGTTGTTGTGTATTTAAATAGCAACATTTCACTCTTTCTTTGTGCCACTCATTTGACCATTTGTTTTGAACCAAAGGATGAGAAAACTTTCAGATTACTGTTGTGCACGTCACCTGCATCCCACAATGTAACACGTGCATGTGTGTGCGCATAGGCAGGCACAAGTGTACTATAAATGAGGGAAACATTTAGAGTGATAAAAAATCATTAAAATTGACTGAGTGGCTGAGAAGTGTATGACACTGAAAAATGGAAACTATTTGGAAAGTAAGTGAAAACTTAAAAAAAATATATGTACAAGCTTTTGACATTTCATAATGATTTATATAACAGGCTGCATGAGAATTAATTTGAGATCAGATGTAATGCTAGCCATAACCAACTACACAAAGCAGAGAGCATTCAAGGTGGAGGAAAAATTTTTATATATAAATTAAGTTTGAGGCCCATTTCTCATTCTGTCCAATCAATGTTTTTTAACTATTACTTATAATAATGTGATTCTCCGAAGCCAAGTCTGGTGGTCTTTGCATATGTGAGTGTGTGCTCTGTTGCTATTTGCAAAAATTCTAATGTACATTATATATAGGCTATATTTAAATGCAGCATTTCTCTTTGGTTGGCATTTATTTTTACATGCCCCAGCCAAAAGAAATAGTCCTGAGATTTTAATAAAATACTGCTAAGGTGATATAATTTTTATTGGTGCGAATAAATAAAAATGTGTCCTAGAATTTTGAAGAAAATCCTAAGCAACATCAACTTCTTTTATGTTTTTAATGCAGTTCTAAACAATGTGTTGAAAACACCGGTAATAAAATTATTTTAAGGGATGCTCCTTGACCAGCCACTCAAGCTACATAGTAAGATTTGCTCGGTTTTTCATGTGTTTTCCATCAAGGAAGTCTGTGGTTACCTTCCTGATTCTGCTGGACTGGAAAAACATAGCTAATATGGTGTGATCTGGAGAAAGCTTTGATGCAGGGACTTTGCAAATAAACCTCCAGATGCCATATGGTTTACATTCATCTCTCAATTTATTTCCTATAAATGTCTATTGAATATTCCATTGAACCAACACATGTGGAACTAGAGCTGCAAAAGAGAACAGTATATAGGATACTTTGTGGCAGCAAGTGATTATCGTATTTCTTTCCCGATATTGCTACCAGCCTTAAATGCATGGTAAATTAGTCAGATGCCAAAGTTCTCAGACGTAGAGCGAAAGATGGAGGAAAAAATATTTCAGGAGTTCTCAAAATAAACACTCGGCTTTTATGTTTGGGGGCAAAGTTTTGCACACTCTGGAGCGGGAGTTATTTGTGGCTTTAAGTTGCTGCCACTTAAAGAGTAAAGTCCTCTGTGCCTCCCATGTGGGAAGAAGTACCGTTCAGACGCTACAGAGAGAAAATAAATGTTAGAAGGAGAGTTTACAGGAAGCTGTTGGGAGAGCGACACATGTCATGTCATCTTCTTTGGTCCCATTCTCTTGGAGTGTGCAGGCACTACCTCCCTGGTCTCTGTAGCGGGGAAATGGCCAGGCCAGGGTAATTCTTCCTGGTTTGCTGCATGCCTCGCTTTTCCAAAATGAGTTCATCCTCTTCTCTTTTAAGGCCAGCGTTTCCAGGGACCGATCTCTTGTCTCATTTTTGAATCAAAATTCCAAAGACAAATGAGGAGTGTGCCCCTTTAAAAAACAAATTTTGCCGCCCATAATTCCCCCTCGAAAGCCCAGTCACAAGTAGTAAATCACATTATCGAAATGGCTGCTTGGGACTGTTGTGTCTCTGATTCCGTGTGAGCCTACATTAAGCAAGCATATTAAATGAATAAAAGTAAGGATTTCTAGATGTCCTTTCCTCTGGTTTCACTGTGGTGATGACTTGATTTACTAATTAAGGGAAGAATTAAATTAAAATGTTGGCGGCTTCTGTTCCCTAGGCTTCTGCGGGTACCAGGGTCTATTAAATTGTGTTACTAATTTTCAGATGAGAAAGTTGCCACTTGCTCGCTTCTCCGGTGCCCCACACAACAGAGGATTCCAGCTTCTTTTTTGTCGAGAGTCTGGGCCTTCCATTAAGAGTCCCGTGGATTACCCACATCTCCAAGGCCCTCCTCTGTACCCACTGTTGCTCCCCTGGTCCAGCCCTTGCCTCCGGACAGGCCCTCACGCGAACCCCGCTCACTGGGCGCTTCAGTCAACTGACTGGAGAATCCTACTGCCGGTCTAGCTAGTGGAACTCTGGAAATGAAGATCACTCTAAGAGCATAACTTCCGGGATAGACTGTTCAAGAACACACTTCAAGGGACTCCATTCTACAATGCTGTATCAACCTGGGAAGTGTGAGAAGAGACTCATAAACGAGCGGGTGTTGCTGACCACTAAACGTAGTGACTTAGATTTGATTTTCAGGGTAGTCTGGCAAGTTAAATGGTATTGGCTTCTGGCTATAAAGAAGAAAGTGCTGAAAGTCTAACTCTAAGACTGAAAAGTTCTCTTTAGTAACTTGTTTTCTAATAATGGATAGAGATAGGCCCAGATGTTCCGGGAGGAAATTGTGACCGAAGAAGTTACTGGATGTGAAAAGGCAAGAGTTAGACCTCCAAGGTACAAGGAGTTTCCTCTCGGAATCCACGTGTGCGAGTGTGAGAGAGAGAGAGAGTGTGTGTGAGTGTATGTGCATTTTCTAGGTGGGTCTGAGGAGGGAGAGAAACCCAAAGATTTCGAATAGAGGCAGTCTCTCATATTCCTTTCCTGTCTAGATGGAAATGGAGAAAAAAAAATGGAGAAAATCTCTCACACGGCTTGGATATTTCCATTTTTCTTAAGAAATTTCACAACCTATTTTAATCAAAGGAAAAAACAGATACTCTCTTTAAAGTATTTTTCCCTTGGAAATCATTCATCTTGGTCATTTCTTGGAAGACGGACATCATTCCCACATTTCTGACCAAAGAAATGGAAGCCTCAAGCAGCAGACCGCACAGTGATTAGTGAGAGATGACAGAATACAAATGTGTGGCACACCTGGGTCTCAAATGAGTGTCATGTAAGTGACATTTTGCTAATGATGCTCAAAATAACAAAAAAGTCCAACATAATTTAACGACTTTGTCGAGTGGAGCAGAGCTGTCTTTTCTGTATCTAGTACATCCTTCTCCATCCCTTTACTCCCAGGATGGACAGGTGGGGATAAAGTTAGAGCTGTTGCCCTGGGAACGGTTCGTAAGCCTCAGCCAGTCTACTCACTGCTGATGTGATGGACACATGAGGGTCATTTCTTCAGTTAGGATTCTTGAATTGCAATCAACAGAAACACCCTTTCTAACTCAGACAGCAGAGAAATGGACAGAGGTTGTTCGGTGTCTCAGGTAATTGAAGGAAAGGGAAGGAAATGCACAATCAGAGGGGCAGATCGTAGTGTAGCTGTGGGACTGTTGAAGAGTTTGGCCAATGTTAATTCATGAGTTCTGGTCCTATTATGGTATTGGTTTATAAAATCCACGATAATCCTCTATTTAATGGGTTGGGTTGA
Source organism: Martes martes (assembly GCF_963455335.1). NCBI lineage: Eukaryota > Metazoa > Chordata > Mammalia > Carnivora > Mustelidae > Martes > Martes martes. Next base: position 179,712,144 of record NC_137888.1, on the reverse strand, counting down.
AGACCAACCTGGACAAGTGGGCTTGTCCTCTCAAATAAGCAGACAAATCAAGCCTACTTTCAGATGATACACCTGAATTAAACGGTAAAAACACACACAACTGTTTGGGTCCAGTGTTAAATAGCTGTATTTTGGCAACACCCTTAAGCATCTGTGGGCCCCCAGTTTGTTGTCTATGCACCTAATTTGATAACCTAAGAGATCCCTATATTCTAAGGGTGTGTGCGTGTGTCTAGTTCGAAGTCTAACATCTTATATTTGATGAGTGTTGTAATAAGAATTGCGCACACACACACACACACACACACACTTTCCATCTGTATCTTTCTACAGGATCTGACACAGAGCAGGCACTTACACATTTACTGAAGTAAGTGTCAATACACAAAGTTTGCCCTTGGTGCCTTAGAATTTAGAACCACAACATAGTTTGCAAAATCACAAAAAAACCTAATTTTCTGATCTGATTCTCCTTTGGTAGCAATTCTCTATTGCCAGTAGGAAAAGGATAAGACAGGCCTACACGTAGGCATGTGTAACCCTTCCAAATGGTCTTACTGGTTGAAGGGTCCCAGCTGCTTTGTAATACTCTTAAATATTAAAAACAGTTTAAAAATACCTTCTTCATGAACTCAAAATACTGAAGCCAAGTGTATGTGGTCTGCATCTTGTCAGGCAAAGATAAGCATAGTTGGAAAAGAGGCCTTCCAAATATCCCACTGCCTCAAAATATGTCTCTTCTCCTGTATCAGTCAGTGAATCTCTGAAAATTAAGGTGGATTCCCCATGCAAAAAACAAACAGACAGACAAACAAAAATCACATACTTTTCTTACCAAATTTTTGTTTTGTTTTAACCAGTTTTGTTCCCCGTTCCCTCTTAGTGGACACCATTTCCCTCTGTCCTCTCGAATAATGTATGAGACTACCTGGCTATAATTTACTAGGCAAGTGAATGAAAAATGCTTTCATTTACATGATTAACATTTAATTAACATGGTTAATTAACATTGATTTTTTTAAAACTTTTTCAGCTGAAGTATAACACTTAACATTGACCTTAACTTTTAAAATAAAAGCTAGGTGTTAAGAAAGCCCAGGAAGTTGATGATTGATAACATGTATTATGATCTAGCTCCATGTGATCTGGGTGGAAGTTATGAAGTAATGTGCATTGTACCATATAAAACCCTAATGATGGCTAATGTTAGCTAATTAAGATGAACACTGAATGGAGCCAGCCTGGCTCATAGGGGTATTAACATCCTATTAGAGTCTAGCAAAATATTATTTTAGTCAAAACCATATATAGTGAATCATGTTAGACTCTCCCTCAGAAACATATTTTGAATCAAACTAGACATTAAAACTATATTCTAATCATTGTTGCCCAACAGAGATAATATTAAGCACCTTCTTGAATTTAATGTTATAGCATGAGTTTTTTTGTTTCATTTTTTGTTTCATTCTCAAACAAAGTGGTATGCCATAGTTAAATATTATCACCTAAGAAATCTAGAATATTTGCCACCCTCAGTTTCTTTCAATATCTCATAACAACTCATCTGAGCTCTTACAAGGGCATTTAGATGATTCCAAAGAAGCTATTTCTACCAGCCACTGAAAATATCCGCCTCCTATATCTACAATCATGTTCATTACTTTTCTTTTTCCCAAGTACAGTGTCTTTGGGATGCATTTAAATTGGCATGTCTGTGTGATCTGAGCAAATCATTTTGCCCCACTGGGCTGCAACGTCCTTGTGCTTAAGATGAAGCGATTGTACTGTAGGGTCAAGATATCTATAGATCCCAAAATATTTCCTTTCACATAAATTTAGGTCACTTATTCAACATTGGAATGTCTAAGCATGGCAGCTGGCAGTGGAGGTAAAGACATGAAGGAAGAGCTAATGAGAGAGGCAGAAATATCTTAATACCCACAATTTAGTTAGGTGACCTGACGTAGGAAGATGCATTAAATAGGGCAACACTCACTGTGCCTGTCATGAACTAGCCCTCAGATGAAACCCAAAGGCCAATTTGTCTGTGGAAAAGTCAGTTTGTTTATAAATGGAAAATACTTATATAATGTCTGTGCGCTACTCACTGGCCTATTGGGTTATTTCTGTGCCCTCTGAGGGAGGAGTTTGAGAATCAGCACACATGGGCCTGAGAACCTCCACATCTGGGACAGAGGCCTGGCAGGTGGGTCCACGGAAGCAGCAGTTACTCTGTGCATGTCTAGGAACCGGGAATGACTGGTGTGGTTCTCAGGCAAGATGTCCCATATGGTTAAAGCACAGAACAGTGTTTGAGACACTCTTATTCCATCAAAGGCTAGCAAAGCTACACAATGGAGTCCAGCTTCTGTGTGGAATTTTCAGGTTAGAAACATTGGTTTTCTGAGACCCCCTTACGCCTTCCAGGTGGCATCTTGGCCCTCAGGCACTCTCCCGTGTGGTATAGGAAGGCTCATTGTTGGCGTGGAAGGAGGGATGCTGACCTGTGGCCTGCTCCCACTGCCCACCTTCTGTGGCCCAGCACTCAGGAACATGCCCCCTTAGAAGTGTGGTCTGGTCACTGCTCCGTACCCAGTGCCCAGAGCACTGTTTCCACAGTAGAAACTCGATCATATGTTGAATGAATAAATAAATACATGCACTTTTTCCGTGGGAAGTCCTCGATGGTTTCATTTCTTTCTAAATACCGTAGCTACAAAAGAAATTTTTATTGAGTTGAAATAAAATGCTTATAACGATGGCACTAATGTATTTACCTCTTCTGTGGTAAATTCTCTGGAGGAAGAGAATTTTTGTTTTTCGTTTTACATTGCTGTTGAGAAGTGGTGAAGAAAGAAAGGAATTAAAATGGAATATTAATTATAATCTGTTGAAATTTAAATACATGCTGTGTAAGACCAACAAGCTCCTGCAGAAGGGTAAATACTATATTGTCAGACCCATGGTGACGGGTGGCTGGAGGGAGGGATGGGCTGGAGTTACATGCTCATTTTACTTTAGACTGCAGTTGGCAACTTGGTGCCTAGGCCAAATCCAGTCAAGACACTAAATTTATTTGGTCAGTGCAAGGTTTTTACTTTAATTTAAATGAATTGCTATCATTTTTAAATGGGAGGACTTGTCAAAATATGAGTTTCTGGGCGCCTGGGTTAAGTGGGTTAAGCCTCTGCCTTCGGCTCAGGTCATGATCCCAGGGTGCTGGGATCGAGCCCCTCATCAGGCTCTTTGCTCAGCAGGGAGCCTGCTTCCTCCTCTCTCTCTCTCTCTCTCTCTCTCTGCCTACTTGTGATCTCTCTCTGTCAAATAAATAAATAAAATCTTTAAAAAATATATGAATTTCTGACTTCACATCAGTGCAGGGAACAACAACAACCCCAAATGCTTTTTTGGAAGATTTTATTTATTTCTTTGAGAGAGAGAGAACAAGCAGGGAGGAGAGGTGGAGGCAGAAAAGGACTCCCTGTTGAGCAAGGAGCCTGACTCTGGATGGGACTCAATCCAGGGACACCAGGATCATGACCTGAGCTGAAGCCAGATGCCTAACAGACTGAGCCACCCAGGTACTCCCAACAAACCCAAATTCTTACTGGGCCTCAGTAAGAGCTGTGTCAGAAAGGGCTCAACCTGGTTCTCTGCCCTCAGTTCAAGGTTAGCCCCATTCCTTCTGGCATTTCTATTGAGAAATCTGCTTTAGAGGATCCTGTAACACTAGAACATTTCCCCCCCACCAGTGGCACCTACTATCTTTCCAATTCGTATGAGTGAGGAATTTAAAAACTGAATTTCAGGGTACATTAAAAAAAAAAAAAACCATTAATTCTTCCTCCAGCAATCCATAAAACAATATGCACAACATAATTCAGTTTTAAAACATATAGATAAAAGAATATATACATCAATTTTATATATGTATAAAAAGGTAGAAAAAAGACTGGAAGGATATATTCCAGAATATTAACAGTAGTCACAGTGGTTGTCTCTAAGGAATGAGATTTTAGATGGGTTTGGTTTGGTTTTGTCTGTTGTATTCTAACATTTCCTTTCCCTGCTTCTCTGTCTTCTCTAAATTTTATACAATGAACAATGAATTTTCTTGATGGGCCGAAGACTTCTCTGTTGAATTTTGACATAACTCTGGTTCTAATTTCCACCATTTTCCTGCCTCCTTTTTAAGGAGGCTCCAGCCCACATCTCTTTGTAAGATCTGCCATCTCTCTGTTTACCTGCGGGCGGCAGGCACCCAGCTCTGCATGTTTGTTTTTCTCTTCTCTGTACATACTGCCCTTTCCACTGCTCACATCCTGGGGTGGCTCACGTTGGAGTGACTGACAGTGAATTAAAATTAAAAACACCAGTTGGCATTAAAGGTCACTGCTTTATTAGAATTATTCATTCAAATACAATTAACTTACCCCAGCTCTGGGGAGAAAGGAAGCGTTTACACCAGGGAGAAGGAAGGATCTAAGGGTTCTCCATTTATAGTCTTTCTCCCATTTGAATTTTTTTTTTCCCCCAACAACTTTATTGACATGACAGGCAGCTAGAAACAAAGGAAGGGCAAAGAGTGGGAAGGTGTTTCCTTTGATATACATGAGGTAGGATTAACTTCCTTATTTTGAACACAGAATGAGATTTGGGACAAGTGAGTTCTTAGAAAACCTTGCCCACATAACACAGAGGGTAAAGATGGTACCACTTTTTTATCCTAGGAAGAGAGAAGCACATTGAGGGACCATGACTTACCGCTTGGGCTGCCCCGCTCAGCACCTACATGAGGGGGCACTCTCATTTTTGGATCAAGGCTACCTTTGAAATTCTAATAAAATCTATGAACATTGCAGCACAAATATATACCATATGCACCTAAAACATGGCAAACAAATTCATGAGGTCTCTACTGGAATCCTTTCTAGAATTAAGAATCCCTGTTCCAGATTAAGAACTCCCATCCTCATTATTCATTCATTTTTTCACTCAGCTTTGGAGTCAGACAACCTGATCTTCAAATCCTGACATGACCTATGGTGGGTGATTTAACCACTCGAGGGCTATATTTTTATTTCTGAAAGGGATAAACATGGTACCCATCCAATGACTGATTAAAGGATTAAACTGGAGGGAATTTATAATACTCTTAATTGCATACTTCAAATAATGTATGGATGTTTTGATAAATATTACATTCTATTATTTATTACCTGTATTATGGAAGTCGTGTAGTTGGGAAGAAAAGATAAAAAGAAGGAAAATCATGATCCATGCCTTCAAGAAGCATGGGAAGAAGGAAGTGTTTCTCAAGGGAAAGGGAAAGCGCAAAGAAGGCAACCCAGGCCAGTATGAAATCTACAGAAACAAAAAGTAGGTTAGTGGTAATGGTAATCTGGGGTTGGGGGTGGGTGGGTGGGAATGAAGAAGGACTGTTAATGGTCATGAAGGTTCTTCTTGGTGTCATAGAAATGGTCTAGATTTGCCCTAGGTGTTACAGGCACAACTCTGTAAATTGACTATCATTCAATTGTACATTTCAATGGGGAATTTTATAATATGATATAAAAATACCTTAATAAGCTATTAAAAATATAGAATGGCATGATAGTTGTAGATGTGGTTATATGCTAAGGGCAGTGGTTGCTACAAAGGAAGGAGTGACCCCATGGTACATGGGGATGATTCTCAGAGGAAGGGTTGTTGGGTTGAATCCCAAAAGATAAGTAGCATTTGACAGGGTGGATGGTAACACCTTCAAAGCAAAGAAAGCAAAAATCAAGTCCCTCAGGCTTACAGGATCAAGTAATTTCTGAATTAAAATAGATACCTTGGGGCGCCTGGGTGGCTCAGTGGGTTAAGCCTCTGCCTTCGGCTCAGGTTATGATCTCAGGGTCCTGGGATCGAGCCCCGCATCAGGCTCTCTGCTCAGCGGGGAGCCTGCTTCCCCCCCCACCGCCTGCCTCTCTGCCTACTTGTGATCTCTGTCAAAAAAATAAATAAAATCTATAAAAAAAATAAATAAAATAGATACCTTGACTACACTTACAACCAAAATATTGCCTTCATTTTATATAATACAGATGCTCATTTTATTAAAATAACCTTTCTCCTTCCCCATTCCGTCATAATGTATGCTTGACCCAAAGTAAGTAAGGTAGACCCAAATTTGTAGATGCATCCCCCCACACAAGCCACGAGAAGGTAGCTTTGAAATCTGCTTATCCAGTTGTCTTTAATTGAAAATGAGAAAACAGAGACTAGAGCAATGACTCTGTAAGGTTTTTGACCACATCTCACTTAAGCAATTAAATTAAAAAATTGTTTTTTATAACAATCAAGCAAAAAACTTGGCCCTGGTTCCCACTAGGATTTTGTCTGTGTGCACATGTGGGGACAGGGAGAGGCTTTGTAGCCCAGGATCCTAAATACTAACTTAGTCCTCGAATTCAAGTGATAGCTTAGCTACATGGTAATTTCAGCTCATGAAAACCAGGTTTTGGTCATGCTCATTCACTCCTTAGTAGGCTACAAGTCATTGTAACAACCTCCATAAGAACGATAAAGCTGTTGCATTTGTGTGTCATTTATCCAAAAGCATCAAAGAAAATATCGTCTCAAGAGTGCTTTGGACTCTATCCTAGAAATCATTGATGGGAAAAGCCAAGTGGCTGATATTAGCTGCTCAGTAGGTATGTGGGAGGACCCAGCTTCAGACGAAGTTATGTCAAGACACCAAGCCATGTATCTCAGGGCTATACTGGAAAATCATTTAATGCTCCAGGATACAAACACTTCTTAAGTAGGCCATCAAAGTCTGCAAACAACATCTTTAAACACAATGGATGGAGTTGATACAGAGGGTAAGTCTATTCAAAGAAAGTAAGGTTTGGAAAATAGGTATGTGTCAGAGACAGGGCTGGCCATCCACCTACACAAAGCCCAAAGTTTGTATGTTGGGTTTATGCATGTGTTTCAGAAGCTTGGTTTTCAAGTTACTGTTCCTAAATATCTAATTTTATTCTTTGGAACAAAGATCTTCAAAGGAAGTAATTCCCAGAGCTAAATGCTCCCGCATACTCCTGAAGGCTCATAAAATGACAGTCCTTATTGGTTCCACACGTGGCTTGGGAATAACGCTTCATCATCCTCACCCCATTTTCCTTGGGAGGTTTGGTTTGGTTTGGTTTGAAAGCTTTTCCTGTTTCTTTCTGGGTTCAGACCATAGAGAGGTAGACTTCCTATATAATTACAAATAATCAGAAAGCAGTGTGTGTTTTACTTTCTCTTAGAATGAAGCCCTACCGTCAGGTCAAGAGTGGTGTCAAATAAACAACTTTACTGTTTTGAATTTTTTAAAGGCTGAGGCTCCAGATAAAACAACTGCCTCTTGCCCACAATATTCCCTGTGATCACATGTCTTGATTGATGACAAGTCAAAACACACTTTGTTTACTCAGCTTTAAAGTGAATGTGGTGGTCAGGGTTTTGTGCAGCTCTGAATGTTATTAGATAAATAAGGTCCATAAACACGGTAAAGGTAGAGGTCTCTTTTCCAAACAATGGAGGGCTTCCTCTCCATACCTTTTGGGCTCAACTTTAAAGAGGAATTCATTACTAGTGTTCCTGCTCCAAAGGCTTGGGTTTCTTCATTTTAAGACTTTTCAAAGTAGTCACTGATGTATACTCACTCATTTTATGTGGTCTAAGGCAGGGTTTCTCAAACTCGCAGCACTGTTGACATTTTGGCCTGGCTGTTCTTTGTTGTGGGAGTAGTCCTGTGCCTTCTAGGATTTTAGCAGCCTCCATGGTCTCTACACACTAGATGCCAGTAGAACTCCCTAAGCTGTGACAACCAAAAGCATCTCCAGACATTGCCAAATGTCCTTTGAGGGGCGAAACCAACCCCAGTTGTGAGCCATTGGTCTAGTGTTTTGAATGTACTAACAAGAAAAGAAATTTTCAGTGCCCACAAAATAGTATCCGATATAATGTTAAACAAAAACTACAAGAGGAACTCAAAATTTTCCAACAAATAATGGCTGTTTAAAACAAGTAAAATTTAATTAAGAGATTTAAAAAAATGAGGAGAGGTATGGGGTGGCAATCCTTTGCTAGTATTCCCATCTGTCTGTACAGAGGGGATTGCGATTTCCCAAAAGTGAAATCTAGGATTTTTTTTTTTCTCTTTCTGTGCATAGTCCTATGGTATACTGAAAGAAACAATTGTCTTTAATTTTTCTGTCAGGAAATACTGCACCAACTCAATGGGGAAATGCAAGTGAGGTCATTTTTTTTTCTTGTAGAGTAAAACATTCCCCTGAGAAATTTCAGTCATTTCCTTTTGCCACTATAGTTTATCCCTGGCCTTTCCTTAAGCATATTTTAAGAAATTCTTGCATATTCATCTTCATTGGTGCTTCTGGTGTTATAATGAGGCATTTGTTTTAAACATTAGTGACCATAATCAGATTTTAGTTTGAAACCTTATATCGGCAAACTTAGGTAGAAAGGAGTAGCCTCGCAGACAGTGTTACTGAAGAAACAGTTAATACAATTTAAATAAAAAGGTTTATGGCTAATTTCAACTCATTTAGTGAATTGTAATTATATGATTACCTATAGAACGTCCATAGTATGGCATTTGAAAGATCAAAGTTAGTGAAAAGTCAGCATGTAATTAGTTTCTTGCTTTGGAGCTTTAGGTAGAATTACTGCAAAGAGGCAAAACTATCATTTTATAGAGACCCTTAGGAGATTTATAATGATGGTAGACAAATATATGCATACAATATCAGTTGGTGTGCGAAAATTTAATTTTCATGAGGAAATGTGGTTGAAGATGATCACAATACATGGGGCTGTTCTTATTTTAATATTGGTGGATGTTATTATTAGAGAATCATATCAAAAGATATGTCACCAGGGAGAAAATATCATTTATAAATCACTAATGAGTAGCAAACAGTGTTTAGCTTGGAGGTATGAGGCATCTCTTCACAACGTGCATTTATGATCAAACACAAAAGATCAAGTGCAGAAAGAATAGTAGATCTATATTTTATCTCATTCTGCTCAGGAATATTTTTCTATAGTTGGAGTTTTAGTGCCTAGGTTGCTTTTCCTTCTAATCAGAAAAGAATCTGCAATTAGTAGAAAGAGATTTTTATTGTGTCTAATTTGGAACTTAGCCACTAAGATAATGCACAATGGTACGGGTTAAGTATTGTGTAGATTTTATTTATGTCCTTAGTTATATACAGCTGTGCAACTACTTCATCGATTGGAACACATGAGAAAATCTCGGGCTGACAACAGGTGTCTTCTGGGGGCTTTGTTGGGATTTCTTGCTTTTAAATGTGAGGTAAATTCCCATGGTTCTTAAGCTCTAGAATGTAGATCTTTGGGCCTTCTGTCTGCCATTTCTCAGTACAGTAGAGTAAATCCAAAACTCTTTTCTGGGGAAAATTTCAGTCATGGTCCCAGCTAAATTTAGGCTGGTGACCACCTCTGAGCAGCAATGGAGTTGTCTACAGGGAAATTATGAGAACTTAAGCTCCTCATACCTTATGAAGATGAACCAACCCTTTTTACTCAGCTTCACAAACTATTAAAACTTGGGTCTCCCAACCCAGTGAAAAATGCAGATGAGCCACCACTCAGGCCAATAATAATTTTGAACAAGTTTTTTTTTTAATGGTGCACATGTGGTTCATCCAGTTCTTTCTGGAACACCCCATGTTTACCACTCCCCATTGGAAATCTGTGACCACACTGTGGCCACACTCTTCTTTGGTACAATGCCATCTAACTATATTGAAGACAGCAATAAGCTGGCTTTGAATTGCTTTGTTACACCTGCCCTGTAGCCCTTGCTGTTCACACTACTAAGCATCTTCTTGATGAGAACCCTTGGAGACTTCTGTTTCTTATCCTAACATCAAGAACACTGTCTGTCCTTAAAAAGCTGGTTTGCCTTTTTTTTTTTTTTTTTGGTCTTATTGGCAACACCGATTTTGTAACTTCTCATGTTTTCCTATTGACGGTAAATTCCAGGAATTTTATTCCCTTTTAAATTTTATTTCTGTAATCTCTACTCCCAACCCAGGGCTCCAACTCACAACCCTGAGATCAAGTCTCACGCTTCTCCGAGTGAGCCAGTCTGGTGCCCCAAATTCCAGGAATTTTAAAGTCAAACTTGTCATGAACAAGCTACAAAAGCCTTAGTGATAAACATTTGTGGTTCAAGGGCCTTTTTCCTTTCAGTTAATAATGTTATCCTTGTTGTTCCTTTTCTGATATTTTTTACTTCTTCTAACTTACTGTTCTGTACGGTGTGTCCTCGTAAGCCATCTTAAATCTTTCAGAGAACCAAAGAGAGATATAGTCAATAAAATACAATTACCATAGTCCAGAGACCATCCATTCTGGTTTGTTCACATTAACTAGATAAGCCAAGAAGTTCTCTGGGAGTCGGATAGGCAGATTCTCCTGTGTTCTATGGTTTACTTGTGAAATGCTTGTAATTTCTTCATGAGGCATCATACCGCCGATTCAGTTGACTCTTGGCTGTGATAGATCAAGTCAAGAGAATCAGGAGAAAGTGACAATTGGAAATACCAAGAAAGGAAGGACCCAAAGAGCTGAGCAGGATATTCGCAGGAAAGTCATGGAAGCCTGCAGGCCTGGAGCCGAGAATGTAGGATAATCTCAGCGTGGAGATTTCAGAGAGGAAGCAGTATAGAGCAGCATCTTATTTATTACCAGCTGGGTTCCCCTCTGTTGCTTCAGAGAATCAGTAAGCATCCTGAGTGAATCATAAGAAAATCACAAAGAATCCTTAAATAAATTCCCTCTTGCTAGTCACTCTGGAGGATGCTAAATAGAGTTGCCCGTGTATGAAGCTTCCTGATCGCAACTCAGCACCTGCAGTATGAGTCTTGATTTGGGTTCACACTCCTAACCCCCATTTATTTGCTTGGCCCCCAGCACCTTACTGGATTGGATCCGTCTCCCTCAAACAGTAGTTACTTTTGTTCTCCTTCGGTTAAAGGCACTCTGGAGTATGGTTGGCTATTTCTCTGGGTTTCCCCCAAGGTCCTCCTGTTGAAATGAATTCCATACACTCTGCATTTTTAGTCAGAAATCATTCCAAATACTTTGCTAAAGTCAGTGAAAACCATTTTATAATGCCTCCATTTTCCAAGAGGAAGAAGACGAAAATGCTTTGCAACAGTAGATTGACCCAAATAAAATGGGAAGGGCTAGATGGGAGCTCAGATATCCTTGTAAAAGAATGGGAAGTTCTTTATTGGACCTATTTGGCAAAAAGGCAGGTGATGGGTGAGAGAGTGTTCTGACTGAATTTTTTTGTACTTAGAGCCAAGACATGTAGTATGTATAGCAAAGCAAAGAATATTTTTAGGGTAAACCACTTTTGATGTAAGCATTTTAAAATTTACCAACTGTTGTAAAACTAATCTATGCTGTTAGAGGTCAAAATAGAAGTTTCCTTGGTGTGGGGAAGAGTGGTTGGAGTTGAAAGAGAGGCTTCTGGGACTCTGAGAATGTTCTATTTCTTAATCTGAGTGCTTGTTGTTGTATGCGTTAAATTTGTGAAAAATTCCAATTAGATCCTAAATTAGATCTCCTGCAACTTGTGTATGATTTCTTACATTCCCTTTGAAATCAAAAGCACACGTGACTTCCATCATTGGTTTAATCCAATCAAACTTATATTTGTGGAAGAAAATTAGGGAACATGGTGCGCCTGGCAGTCTGATCTATCAATTGTCTCAAAGTCTGCAAAAATCCTTTTTGGAATGAAACACATTCTCCTTCTTTGTGTCCAGCGTATCCCCTCTTGCTGCTGCTTTCCCCACCATGAAAACCTCGGGCTCCACATCCCAGAGCAAGTTTTATCAGAAACTCCACATTTAAGGATTGTGGCACATGGAACCCTAATATAGAAAGCTTTGTGACCTTTTTCAAAATCCTCCCATTCCATATATCCTTCCCAGATACACAGTCCTTTCTTTCTGTTGGAGGGAACAGTGTAAAGAACGCACCGTCAGCAAGAGGCTTTGGAGCCCAGCAGGCTCCTGGGGGATGCATGCATATACATGGGATCAGGGGCAAACCGGATGGACCGTCTCTCCCAGTGAGTGAAAGTCTTAAACCGAGATTAACCTTGAAGCTCAAATTAGATAAAAACAAATAGAAATTTCTCCACAGGAATAAGAGCTTAATATAAAGGAAAAGTAGTTCGTAGCCCACATAACTTTAATTAAGATGAAAGGGTTTCCGAGTATCTGCTTCCTTGACAATCTTATGTTTAAAGATGTGTGTTGAGCTCAGCATGAAGAAACTAGTCTATGCAGCTCATTATTCACTTTTATAAGGGCCTACTTTGGGAGCTCTTTGGAAAGCTCTGGTGTTCACCTCCAGTTTTTCCCCCAAGCATGCCGTCCCCTAGGCCTTTGTTACAGTCTCGGGGAATCTGCTGACCTCCTTATTGCCATGGGGGACATTCCAGACAGGGGAGACACCCCCTCTCCGTTAGGAGAAGATACCAGGAGTGGAGATGCCCACCTGCCCCAGGGGCTGCAGCCTTGCTCTGGAGAGCACGTGGGGACAGTGCGTTGTACCATTTCTCATGGGGAACTCATCAAGAAAAGGTGGTGGTGTTATTGTTCCTAACAGAGAAAATCTAGCGGGCAAAACTTGACACACAAAGGACAAAACAGAGATACAGAAACACACCTGAAGACTAGAAATCCTTCACTGAAGTTGTTAAAAGACTGGCTGTTTGTGGGGTTTGTTTTGTTTTGTTTTTTTCTATTTTTCTTAGTGATACAGTGCTGATGCTTTCGATAAACATCCTCCTATCTTCTTTTGTGCTTTTAAGCCTAGCCGGTTATCAGTATTTATCATGAACTCTGTAAGTAACAGATGCTCACGGCATATCTTGGAAGCATCCAGAAGGCAGTTAAATGTATGGACACCAGCATCTTCCCAGATGTGCCCAGAGTTGGCACAATGTACTCATAGTGTAAGGATGTACAAGTTAAGAGCCTTGCTTCAATCTTAATTTCTAATCTGTAAAGATGAAAATTATAGTAGCACTTTGTAGTGGGGAGGATTTAAGTAGCTAATCCCTATAAAATCCATATATGCCAGATTCTTAATAAGCATTTAAATAAATGCTATCTGTTTGTTTATATCATTAAAGAAAATGGGTGTCCAGAGTACATGCGTATGTGAAATATTTCCTGAAGGTTTAACTTCACCCCTCCGAGGTTGGATCTTGGGTAATTATTTAATGTCACAAAGTCTTGGATTCCATCATCTATAAAATAAGCCCTGGGAGGGTTTTTGTTTAATTTAAAGATTCAGAGAGAAAGTGTAGGGTAGGTTCAATGCCTGGCAGTAATAAGACCCTAATGAATTTGCGATATTAGTGATTATTATCTAAAGGCTGTTTGCATGCTTCAGATAAGTGCTGTCCTTGGGAATCCAGGATGTGGTGATGTCTTTGTACTATTATTTTCATAGGTCCAGTTGAAGTTGATCTCAAAATGTAGGCAATGGACTCAATGCAGAGTAAAAGATCAAACACTATAGTACTTGCCAACTGATCTTTTGTGGTTAAAAAAAAAAAAAAATGAAAGGTCTATAACCAGACAAAACAAGTTTGGAAAATAATACATACCAGCCCCCTCCCGTCCCAACCAGCTCTCAGTACTTCAGGGATTCACAGTGCTTGTTTCAAGAAAAAAAAAAGGAAAAAATAATTCACAGTAAAGAAACCCATAGAACCATATTTCATCTGTGTTTTCCAGTTTTATTTAACAAGGAACTCATTTTTCCTATAACACCTATTACTGATAGAGACTTATTGAAACATATTCAAGCATGTGAGTATAATCAGAAATAAAATGCTCTAATGCATTTGAATCAGATTATTGTTTCTGATCCTGAAGGAGTAGCAATTTCTACCAATTTTTTGTGAATTGATATCCTGCAGAAGTGTTACCCAAAGCTGTGATTGCATAAGGTTAAATGACAGAAAGGAAGTTGATATCCAGACATGTCTTGCTCACACCAGCGAGGGAAAAACCTAAATAGTCATCAATCTAGCAGAACCCCAGGATGACAGAGTGGTCCAAGCCATAGGGCCTCCTCTTCCTAGAACAGAGTGGCAAACTCGAACATCTGGCATGACCAGGTAACCTAAAGATGCAAGCGTGCTGGACAGTTCCATAGCAAACACATTAGAACAATCTATTTCCTTCTGAAAAAAGTTTTTTCTCCCCTATGTACCAAGTCTTCTGTTTGTGCACTTTTGATCAAGAGATTTCTCTGTCTTGGGAAATATTGCTCAATTGCAATAGTAAATTTCAACTGACACTGGCCCACAGCATTAGAAAGACAATAAAGGGGAGCACAAACCATAGCAAACTAGAGACCCCTATTTTCTCTAAATGGAGGTACAGCCACTCAAAGCCAGCCAATTGATGCCCAGGAGTTGGGCCCAGTGTGGCCACATCTTTGGATCTTAAAAGGGAACTTGAAATTGTGCATTTTCATCTGAAATCTTCTGGTTTTTACTAATGTGCTGAAATCCTTAAATATACACACATACATATACCCATGTGTGTGCGTGAGTGCACAGACACACAGATACACACACATTTGTGGGCCCAGGTGACTAGTTTATGATTACCTCTTAGGAACATGGGATTGTAAGAAAATGTTCTAATAGAATTGCAAGGTACCAGGTACACTGGAGAAACACCTCCATCAGGAATCCACATGGAGGATAACCAGTTGGGTCTCCTCAAATCCCAAGTAGAGTATATGTAGCCTTTTCATCATGGGTTCAGATTCAAGAGGAGGAAGGGACTGTGGGTCTGACCTGTGCTTGGAAGTATGTAGGTCTTGAGAACAACTAGTTTATTCATTCATTCCAAAAATATTTGAGTGCCCACTATATGCTAGGCCTTGTTATAGAATCCATGCAAGCAGTGGGGAACAAAAGAAACCAATCCCTTCTCCCATAGAGCTCAAGTTCTAGTGGTGGAGAATGAAAAGGGAGATCTTTTGTCTTATTTGTAAGGGCCATAGTAACTACCTTGGGCGAGGGCGGGGCAGGGGGAGGGAGACAGGACATATACAGATATATATGTTCATGGTGATATGGACTTGGAAGAAAAATAGGGGATAGAAAGTGACAAAGCCTGGAGACATGGTAGAATAGAGAGTGATCAAGATTCTCCTGGCAGATAAAATAGGACCATGCACTGAAATTCTATCAAGACCCAAAAATACAGTAG
The DNA here is from genome assembly GCF_963455335.1 of Martes martes. Lineage (NCBI taxonomy): Eukaryota > Metazoa > Chordata > Mammalia > Carnivora > Mustelidae > Martes > Martes martes. Next base: position 179,696,803 of record NC_137888.1, on the reverse strand, counting down.
TACCATCTTAGCTGGGGACCTAAAATATGCCAGTACATACTTTGTGCCAAGCCTGGTGCTATGGGCTTTACATAAATGAACTCAATTTCTCTACACAGCCACTGTAGGAATTGACACTCTGATTCTCCTCTTTAAATAGATGAGAAAAGAGAGGCTCTGGGACTGAGTCCTTGGCCTTCTATCACATCACCCAGGTAGCCTGGACCCAGCCTTTGGTTCTGTCACCTACTTTTCCTTTTGCTTCCTGGGGCTTGTTGGAATTGATGAAGTTTGCTTCAGACAAGGAAGAGGCACAAAAGAAAACCCCATTATTTGACTACTTCCTCCCATCTCCACCAGCACACATACACAGAAGAAAAATGAGAAAATGCATTTGGGGTTTGGAAGGAAATGGACCATCAGAGACCCACAATACAAAGCCATTGCCATTATATTCCATTTTGGACTTGATTCCCCCCCCCCAAGTGTTTCCATACCCATTAAAATACTAATCCAGGGACACCTGGGTGGCTCAGTTGGTTAAGCCGCTGTCTTCGGCTCAGGTCGTGATCCCAGGGTCCTGGGATCGAGTCCCGCATCGGGCTCCTTGCTCGGCGGGGAGCCTGCTTCTCTCACTGCCTCTGCCTGCCTCTCTGCCTGCTTGTGTGTGTTCTCTCTCTCTCTCTCTCTCTCTCTCTGGAAAATAAATTTAAAAAAATCTTTAAAAAAAATCCTAATCCAATTCCTTCTGTTGTTCATGAGTAAATAAAGGAATTTGAACTTATCAACAAGTAAGCTGTAAAAATAATTGATGTCAGGGTATAATAATTCAGAGCACATGGCACTTTGTGTTGGATTCTCATTGTGGTTACCACAGTCCTAATTTCTATTGTCCACACCTTTTTGGCATGCCCGGCACCCAGCATAGAACCTGCCTCTTGACATGTACTCTGTAAATGTTAAACTGAGCCGTTGAACCTGTAGTCCTATTTATTTGTTTTTCGGTTCACTTTGCAGGAGTGTTTTCAAAATTCTTAGAGATCCTCAGTCCACAGTCATTCTATAAGTGTGAGCTGGTGTTATTTATAACACCCAGCCCGTGGAATAATGTTGCAATCAAAAGAATTTTCCTGCAGAGCAAGGAGCAGAATGAACTTTTTATTCACTTTGTGCATAAAGCCAAAATTAACATCTTTTTGCTTTTGCATTCGGTGTGGAATATTTAATTCCGCCCTGAGTTGGGGAGTTTTTAGGATTTTTAAAAATCATTTATTGAACTAACGGCTTCACTGCTCCTGTGAAGTCCATCATTTCCTGGTATTAGATACAGCTTTTCATTTAATTAATTTTAATACAGTAATTTATTTTTATATTTTCCTCTAATCTTGTCAACCCAATGTGGATTTTGCTTTTAATAAAGTACAGGGTAAGCTACTTAAAGTGGACTAATTGGGCAAAGTCTGACTTGTCCATCTGATCAGAATGGACATTTGGAAGAAGGTGGGGTCAGGGGGAGGACAGGCAGCAAAGGAAAATCCGTGCTCAGAATCCCCAGGGCAGAGGCAGCAAAGTGGATAGAACTTGCCAAGCACACAGAGGATGCGGTTAAAAACTGCATAGGACTCCAAGAGAGAGTTCAGAACATTGATTTCCTTTATGACTTAAGCAACAGCTCTAGCTATTGTGAGAAAGGAAAAAATTTGCAGAGTTTTTGAAAGTGAGTTATAATTCATCATGCCGTCCTATCTGCAATTCTTCTACAACTCTGTCCCTTGGCAAGACTGCTCAAATGTGCAAGTAGGTGTAAGTGTACGCACACACTTTTATCTGGGTTCCTGGCTCTAGACCTTTATTCTTTTTCCCATTGGCAAACCACAGAATCCTGTTTTTAAGGAATCCAGTGTTCTATTTCAGTTTCATGTTTATCTTGACTATATAGTTGTGAGCCAAGTGTGTGCTAGGCATGGGGGTTTAAAGGATGAGATGTAGATCTTGCCCTACAGGAGGTAACACTTCAATAAAGTCAAAACCCTGAAGAAATTCTCTAACCTTGGTTGAGCTGGGCTCAGATGAGTCCCTCTGGAAGCCATAAAGTTTCACCTTCAAATTGGTTCAATGCTCGAGGAGTCTAGAAGGATGGAGTAGTCAAGGGCATTAATTTCGGAGCTAGGCTGTTTGGGTTTGAATCCCAAATCCATCACTGACTCGTTATATGATCTTGAGATCACATGGTTTTCCCATCTCTAAAATGGGGATGTGGTAGTGTTAACCTCATAAGATTCTTAGAGCATTAAATCAAATCATATATAAAAGATTTGGTGTCACTGGCAAATGATGAGCATTAGGTAAGTGTTAGCTAATACTTCCTGTTTGTCAGGCTCTTCTGTCTGCAAGGGATACAGAACCAACTCCAACAGGCATAAGCAATAGAGGTTTGTTGACTCAATGAGCTTAAAATCACAAAAAACAAAACCGGATCCAGGTGTGTGAATTCTCTCTCTCTCTCTCTTGCTCCCTCTCACGCCTTTCTCTGTGCCGTCTTCTCAGGCAAGTTCTCTCCCTGTGCTCCACAATGCCCCCCAAATAATTACAGGCTTCCAGCATTAACTCCAGTGGAAAAGAGAGATTTTCCTTTCCTATAGCCCTGACAAATCTTTCAGGACTTTCTTTTTTGGATGGGCTTGAGTGTCATGACCACTCCGGGAATCTTCACTCTGGGGATTATGGTACTCACACCACACCTGCCCCACACATCACTGTCATCCACATAAACAAGGAGGTAAAGTCTCGTGAGGCTGGGAATGGGGAGAGGGGAGGGATTCCCTAAACTGGGGTCAGTTATCAAATGAAGAAGGGCAGAATGCTGGGCTGGGAAACCGTAACTCTCTACCACACACGCTAAAATTATTTCCCTCCTGTGTCAGGTGTCCCATTTCAATGGGTTCTGGTGCGAGAAGTGGTAATGAGGGGCATTCATCACAGGAGCTAGACCTGGATTTTCTAAGTGCTTTTCATTGTGAAGTATACATTTCCTTTTTTTTAAGTGACTTTTATTAAATTATACATACATTTGTCTAAAACCTAACTGCTTACACAATATCTGCCGCCCACCCCTTTTCCATTCTTTTAAAGCATTTTTGTCTAAAGGCCAATGTATTGACCAGTGGTAGCTATTACTTTAGGGATCGAAACACCTCCTTTCTCCTGTCACTCTCTGTGGACACTCCCTACTTCTGAAGTCCCTTGCCCTGCCTTCTACCCACCTGGTGAGGATCCTCATTGTTATCCTTCCTCACCAGTTCAGGAGCATCGTGGTAACCTCCCACTTCATTGCTTTAGATAACTAATTTAACACTGATTTTAACATATAAAACTTCCTCCAGAGATGTCCTCCAGTTTAATCCACACGTGCACTGTGTCACTTACTAATATCCTCACAATGACAAGAAGGTCACACAGGATAGAGGAAAACAGAGAGGTGAGTACATGATATTGAAGGTCAAACATAGAAGTGTCAGAGAGGAGAGTGCTGGACCAGGGACGACTCTATGAAGAAAAAAGTGGAAGAGCACGGAGACATCTTGAGGCTCTTGTGGAAGCTAAGTCATTGGGGGCCATTGGGGTGAGCACCTCCGACAGCCCCTTTAGCTAATCTTGTAGTTCGCAGAAGTGGAGACTTTCCACCATCAACATCAGCTTGTATGCTGCCTTCGTATGATTCCTCAAAAGGCCTTGAGACTTTTTCAAGTCTGTGACAGAACCCCACATTGTCAGTGGTCCACGATGCTCATCACTTTGTACTACAATGAAAAGAGAGAATTACGGGGGAATGAGAATGGTGATAATCCACATCTATAACAGGAGTATGTATTGCATTCATATTCAAAATAGTCTCTGTTGTTAATATTTCACTCAGTTGATTTGAGCCTTTTTCTCTGAGTTCTTAATCCCTAAACATTCATTGATATCCATCAAGTTTCCTGTTGTTCATCAAGTGACCTATGAATGTCTATTATGAGCATTTGTCCATAATGCAACTCCATGGAAAAATGGACCCTCCTTCACTGCCTACTAAATATATAATAGATCAAATGACGATGGGTTAAGATCCTCTAGATGTTTGTTCAGATAAAATGAAGCACAGGCAATTACGTTTATAAACAGGGTATGTTAAGCCAGGAAATGATTGACTTGTCAGTGTAATGGCACACTACGAAATGGGAGAAGAGCTCAGTTCAAGATTTGCAACCCTCCATGGGTTTGAGCCATGGGTCTGAAAACTATGTGGTGACTAAGTTAGATAAATCATGATGGTTACAGTCTACTAAAAATAGTAATATCATACTTTATCTTCTTGTTTAGTATTCTTCTGATTGCTCAATTGGCAGGACACCCATTAGGGGGGTTTTGACCTGCAGTAGGGAAAGACTTTTGCATTGGATCCTGCCATTAACATGTAATTTATGTAATGCCTTCCAGATGGCGCACTAACTGTGTGATATTTCTCTATATAGTAAACATGTGCCTGATGTATGCTAGGCAGTGTTCTAGGTCCTAGGAATTCAGGTGTGAATAGGAATGAGTGACAGAGAGGGCATGGAATATACAACAAATACACAAATAAGACAACACTAGAGAACGTGATTAAAAACTCTAAAACTAGGGTGAGTGATGACATATAACTGGTGGCTTCAGACTGTAATGTTAGGAAAGACCCCTTTGAGGTCTTCATCATCTGAATGAGCCATTGTGTGACAATGTACAAAAGATATTCCAGACAAAGGGAACTGTTAAAGGGAGTAGTGACCATTTATTCATTCCTGGGTCCATTCTGGAAATACGTATTCAGTCTTACTTCGTGTTGGTCCTGTTTTACCATTAGAATTCAACAGTGAACCAAAGACCTCTATTTCACAGGACCCACATGTAAAGGTGAAGTTGGACCATAAAAAGTAAGCATAATAAATAAGTTATATTTAATGTTAGAGATCCATAAGTGCTATTTAAAAAAATGATATGTAGTAGGTGTGGATTGAGCTAATCAATGACAAGAGTGGTAAGAGGGACAAGGGTAGATTATATTATTAAGCAGAGTAGTGAAGAGAAACCTCACTGAGAAGAAATTTTGAGCAAATGATGAGGGGATAGCCAAGTACTTATCTGGGGAAACTGAGAAACAAGAGAGAGACAGCCAGTACAAAATGCCCCCTGACAGGGGCAATCCTAGGCTGTTCCAGGAGACCCGTGTACCCGGCAGAGAGTGAACAAGGAGAAGGTCAGGAAGTCCATGGACAATCAGATTATGTAGGGCCTTGTAGCCAACGTTAGAATTTTTGTGTTATTTGGAGAGAAACATGGAGCCATTACAAATTTTGAAAGTAGGAGTGATATCGTCTGACATGTTTTTAAAGGTCTGATTTGGCTAGGAATTGAAAAGAGACTCTCAGGAGGCAGGTGTAGAAGCAAAGAGAACAGTTAGGAACCGTTGCCTTAATGCAGGCGGGACATGATGATGGCTTAGACCAGAGTGGTAGGAGTGGTGGGACATGGTTGATTCTGGATGCCTTTTGCAGGTAGAGCCAACAGGACTTCCTTTGGGTTTGAATTTGAGATTCACAGGATGCAGAAGTCAAGGCTTACTGGCTGAGCCTGTAGAACAAAGGAGTTGCCACTGATTGAGAAGGCTGAGGATAGAACAGTTTTGGCATTGGAGGTATCTGTTGGTCTGGAATTTTCAGTCATGTTGATGTTGGTATATTATTAAGAAACCAAAATAGGCCATTGGATATAAGATTCTAAAGGTCAGGAGAGCAGTCTGGTATTTTATGCCTTAAGAATAGGCAATATGGAAATAATACACAGCGCCAAGGGCATACATCATGCGCACCACAGTTAAGAGGTTGGGGAAGAGAAAAACCACAAAGAATTCTGAGAAAGAGTCATCAGTGAAGTAAAGGGAAAGTCAAGAAAGTATGGTGCCCCAGAGGCCAGACAGACAAATGTAGCTGAGGAGGCAGTGACCAACCATATCAAACGTTACCAATAGGTTACCTAACAGGACAACTGCAGAATGACGATGGGATTTAACAGCATGTCTTGGAGCAGTTTTGGTGGGGTGGCAGAAGAGCGAACCAGATTGACTTTAGCTCAGAAGAGAATGAGAGAAGGAGAATCAGAGTTCAAATATAGACCTCTCCTGAGGGAGCTGTGTTGAGCTGGTTTGTTTTCTGTTTTGTTTTCTTTTGTTTTTTTAAATACAAGAGAAGTAACAGCATGTGTTTGCATGTGGATGAAACTGACCCGGTAGAGAGGAAAAGTTGAGGAGGCAGAAGAATTAGAAAGTCTTGTTGGAACAGTGTCCTTGAACAGACAAGAGGAGTTGAGCAAGTACACTAGAGAGGGGTGACTTTAGATGAGAACAGGGGAAATTGAACGACGTAACAGCCAAGTAGGCAAAATCTATAGGTGCAGGGTGTGAAGGCGGGTGCATGGGTTAGTAGGGGTCTGTTCATTGCTCTTTCTGTTGCTTCTATTTTTCTTACTATGAAAGGAAGCTAGCAGGAGTAAAGACAGAGTGGGGAGGAATGTGGGGGGTTGGAGGAGAGAGATGTTGTGGCAGTGTCCCTGTGTGGGCAGCGAGGTTCCCTGTGATAGGCTGCCAGCAGAAAGCAGCCTCCCTACCCACCCACATGGTCCTGGTTTCCTGGAGGCCGGTGTGCCTGAAATACAGCCCTTAATGGGAAGAGCATGGTGGGTCTGGGGTGGGGGGCAGGGAGCGGTGCCAGGGAATAACAGGGAGTTAGGTTAGACTGGGTTTGGTAGACCCAAGTAAAAAGTTTAGATTTTATTCCAAATGAACCCTTAGAAAAATTATTTAAACTTTGTACCTCTGTATTCCACTTCCGACAAAATAAGGTAAGAATGCATAACCTTTCACCTCTAAAATTCTTGACCTTGTGTGAAAGTGAGAATTAATTCTTCAGTGTTCCTTAAACTAACAGCTCTGATCTCCTGATTAGTAAGCGTTTGTTGAAAAGTAAAATTTCTCATCCACGCATCTTCCCTTTTATTCTTTGAATAGCTTTCAGCTTTGCTCCAATATCTTGATCTTCAAATTGCCCTCTCTTTCTGGAGCTTGCTCTGTGGATTCAATTCTAAAACTTTTCACAGAGGAAGCAAATAGGGGTCAGTCATTCGTCATGTATTTCTTGAGCAGAGATGGTGATCCTGGCACTGTGAACTTATTTTCAGCATTTTTTGAATACTTGGCAAGAATATGAAGGTTAAAAGATGAAATGTGAACTTACTAAAATTTGATGGGCAAGACTGAAACCAGAAATAAATATTCCTTGGGCTTCTAGGTTAATATCAAGGCAGGGATTTCTCTTCTGTGGGCATTTTTTCCCCTTCCTGTTTATTAATATTTTCAGGTAAATCCCCTCTGCCCCCTGGTGAAGGTGCTGACTGCAGCATGATTCTTTTTTAAAGATTTTATTTATTTATTTGACAGAGAAAGAGATGACAAGTAGGCAGAGAGGCAGGCAGAAAGACAGGCGGAAGCAGGCTCCCTGTTGAGCAGAGAGCCCGATGTGGGGCTCGATCCCAGTACACTAAGATCATGAGCCGAAGGCAGAGGCTTAACCCATTGAGTCACCCAGGTGCCCCTAGCATGATTTTTAATAGAAAAATCACAAACATCCCGTATTTCCAAAAATCTTGGAAGCATAAAATAAAATTAATCATGTGATAGAAAATCCACACCCATTTATAAATTCTCATTTGAAGACGAATAACATGAAGATATTATGCTCATGGCATAATGAAGAATATAGTAGAATAAAATGTTTATTATAACCTCAATTTTAGGTGAATGTGTTTTTTTTATTTTTAACCTGGGATATAACATATCATAACATTTTTTATGAAACAGTGATACTCTCAATATGATTAAGGGTGTTTTGTTTTATTTCTCTATGAACATTTTTTTATTTTGAAAATTTTCTGTAATGAAATGCATTTTTTATGATGAAACTAAAATTAAATTTACTAAGACACAATAATTTTTCTTACATCTGGAGTGAATTGGAGACTGCAAAAAATACCAATGTTTTCCCTTCCTATTAGAGATGCTTCCCATCCCCTACCCATAGATGGTGTAGAGCACATATTAGAGCACCCATATTAGAGCACAAAGCTCCTTGAGATATTTTGGGGACAAAAATAATGCCCTAGATTTAAATGTTTGTAAAAATAATATGAAGGGAAAAAAAGAACAGATTGGGGCTTAGGGGCAAACTATGAAACTCCATACCAGGCCTCAGATCTTGGAAATTTTAAATGCCTCTCTCATTCAATTTTCTCTATGATTTTTTAAAAAACTATTGAACAAATCTTTTTGTTTTATTTTTTTAAGATTTTTATTTATTTATTTCACAGACAGAGATCACAAGTAGGCAGAGAGGCAGGCAGAGAGAGAGGGGGAAGCAGGCTCCCTGCCGAGCAGAGAGCCCGATGTGGGGCTCGATCCCAGGACCCTGGGATCCTGACCTGAGCCGAAGGCAGAGGCTTTAACCCACTGAGCCACCCAGGCGCCCCGACAAATCTTTTTGTTTTAAATTGTGTTATGTTAGTCACCATACAGTACGTCATTAGTTTATGATGTAGTGTTCCAAGATTAATTGTTTACGTATAACAACCAGTGCTCCATGCAATACATGCCCTCCTTAAAAACCATCACTGGGCCAACCCATCCCCCCACCCCTCTCCCCTCTAAAACCCTCAGTTTGTTTCTCGGAGTCCACAGTCTCTCATGGTTCATCTCCCTGCCCGATATTCGCCCCCCTTCATTTTTCATTTTTCTTTCATTTTTCTCTTCCTTCTCCTAAAGTCCTCCCTGCTATTCCTTATGTTCCACAAGTAAGTGAAACCATATGACAATTGAATCTCTGCTTGACTCATTTCACTCAGCATAGCCTCCTCCAGTCCCATCCATGTTGAAGCAAGAGCTGAGTATTCATCCTTTCTGATGGCTGAGTAATATTCCATTGTATATATAGACTACATCTTCTTTATCCATTTATCTGTTGAAGGGCATCTCTGCTCTTTCCACACTTTGGCTATTGTGGACATTGTTGCTATGAACATTGGAGTGCATATGGCCCTTCTTTTCACTAATCTATATCTTTGGGGTAAATACCCAGTAGTGTAATTTCCAGGTCATAGGGTAGCTCTATGTTTAATTTTTTGAGGAACCTCCACACTGTTTTCCAAAGTAGCTGCACCAACTTGAATTTCCATAACAGTGTAACAGGGTTCCTCTTTCTCCACATCCTCTCCAGCATTTGTTGTTTCTTGCCTTGTTAATTTCTGCCATTCTAACTAGTGTAAGGTAGTATCTCAATGTAGTTTTGATTTGAATTTTCCTGATGGCTAATGATGAACATTTTTTCATGTGTCTGTTAGCCATTTGTATTTCGTCAATGGAGAAGTGTCTGTTCATGTCTTCTGCCCATTTTTTAACTTGATTATTTGTTTTTTGAAAGTTAAGTTTGAGAAGTTATAGATCTTGGATATCAGCCCTTTGTCTGTAATGTGATTTGCAAATAACTTCTCCCATTCCATGGGTTGCCTCTTTGTTTTGTTGACTGTTTCCTTTGCTATGCAGAAGATTTTGATCTTGATGAAGATTTTGATCATTTTTGTTTGTGTTTCCTTTGCCTTTGGAGATGTGTCTTGTCTTTTTTTTTTTTTTAAGATTTTATTTATTTATTTGACAGATCACAAGCAGGCAGAGAGGCAGGCAGAGAGAGAGAAGGGAGGAAGCAGCCTCCCTGCTGAGCAGAGAGCCCAATGCGGGGCTCGATCCCAGGACCCTGGGATCATGACCTGAGCCGAAGGCAGAGGCTTTAACCCACTGAGCCACCCAGGTGCCCCTGGAGATGTCTTGAAAGAAGTTGCTGTGGCCAATGTCGAAGAGCTTCCTGCCTATGTTCTCCTCCAGGATTTTGATGGATTTTGATGGACTCCTGAGGTCTTTCATCCATTTTGAGTTTATCTTTGTGTGTGGTGTAAGAGAATGATCCAGTTTCATTTTTCTGTATATAGATGTCCATTTTCCCAGCACCATTTATTGAAGAGACTGTCTTTTTTCCATTGGAATTTTTTCCTGTTTTGACAACTATTTGACCATAGAGTTGAGAGTCCATATCTGGGCTCTGTACACTCTTCCATTGGTCCATGTGTCTGGTTTTTTGCCAGTACCATGCTGTCTTGGTGATCACAGCTTTGTAATATAGCTTGTCCCAAGCTTTGTTTTTCTTTTTCATCATTTCCTTGGTAATTCAGGGTCTTTTCTGGTTTCATACAAATTTTAGAATTGTTTGTTCCAGGACTTTGAAAAATGCCAATGTTCTTTTGATCAAGATGGCATTGAAAGTATAGATTGCTCTGGGCAGCATAGACATTTTAACAATGTTTATTCTTCGGATCCATGAACATGGAATATTTTCCCATCTTTTTGTGTCTTCTTCATTTTCTTTCATGAGTGTTCTGTAGTTCCTAGAGTATAGATCCTTTACTTCTTTGGTTAGGTTTATTCCAAGTATGTTATGGTTTTTGGTGCTATTGTAAATGGAATTGATTCTCTAATTTCTCTTTCTACAGTTTCATTGTTGAGCAAATCTTTGAGGGTCTGTTATTTATTTAACAGACACTTATATAGCACCTACTATGTGCCTGCACTGTTTCTAAGTTCTTTATATGTAACTCGTCTCAATCGTCAGAGTGTATTTATGAAACAGTCTCTTTTTTAAATTTTTTAATCTTTTTTCTTTTTTTAAATTTTGTTTTATTTTATTTTTCAGTGTTCCAAAATTCATTGTTTATGCACCAGACCCAGTGCTCCATGCAATACGTGCCCTCCATAACACCCACCACGAGGCTCACCCAACCCCCCACCCCTCTTCCCTCCACTACCCTCGGTTTGTTTCTCAGAGTCCACAGTCTCTCATGGTTTGTCTCCCCCTACGATTTCCCCCAACTCACTTCTCCTCTCCATCTCCCAGTGTCTTCTGCATTATTCCTTATGCACCACAAACAAGCGAAACCATATGATAATTGACTCTCTCTGCTTGACTAATTTCACTCAGCATAATCTCTTCCAGTCCCATCTGGATACAAAAATTGATACAAAAGTTGGGTATTCATTCTTTCTGATGGAGGCCCCATTGTATATATGGGCCATATCTTCATTATCTATTCATCCATTGAAGGGCATCTTGGTTCTTTCCACAGTTTGGCAACTATGGCCATTGCTGCTATGAACATTGAGGTATAGATGGCCCTTCTTTTCACTACATCTGTATCTTTGGGGTAAATACCCAGTAGTGCAATTGCAGGGTAATAGGGTAGCTCTATTTTTAGTTTCTTAAGGAATTTCCACACAGTTTTCCAAAGTGGCTGCACCAACTTACATTCCCACCAACAGTGTAAGAGGGTTCCCATTTCTCCACATTCTCTCCAATACATGTTGTTTACTGTCTTGATAATTTTGATCATTCTAACTGGTGTAAGGAGAATCTCAATGTGGTTTTGATTTGAATCTCCCTGATAGCTAGGGATGATGAACATTTTTTTCATGTGTGTGTTAGCCATTTGTATGTCTTCATTGGAGAAGTGTCTGTTCATGTCTTCTGCCCATTTTTGACATGATTATCTGTGTTGAGTGTGTGGAGTTTGAGGAGTTCTTTATAGATCTTGGATATCAGTCCTTTGTCTGTATTGTCATTTGTGAATATCTCCCATTCTGTGGGTTGCCTCTTTGTTTTGTTGACTGTTTCCTTTGCTGCACAGAACCTTTTGATCTTCACCCCCTTTTTATTTATTTATTTAATTTTTTAGTTTTCTTTTCAGTGTTCCAGAATTCATTGTTTATGCACCACACCCAGTGCTCCATGCAATATGTGCCCTCCATAATATCCACCACCAGGTTCACCCAACTTCCCAACCCCCACCCCTCCAAAACCCTCGGATTGTTTTTCAGAGTCCACAATCTTTCATGGTTCATCTCCCCCTCCAATTTCCCCCAACTCCCTTCTCCTCTCCATCTCCCCATGTCCTCCATGTTATTCCTTATGCTCTACAAATAAGCAAAACCATATGGTAATTGACTTTCTCTGCTTGACTTATTTCACTCCGCATAATCTCTTCCAGTCCCATCCATGTCCATAGAAAAGTTGGGTATTCATCCTTTCTGATGGAGACATAATACTCCATAGTATATATGGACCACATCTTCCTTATTCATTTGTCTGTTGAAGGGCATCTTGGTCCTTTCCACACTTTGGCAACCAAGGCCATTGCTGCTATGAACATTGAGGTATAGATGGCCCTTCTTTTCACTACATCTGTATCTTTGGGGTAAATACCCAGTAGTGCAATTGCAGGGTCATAGGGAAGCTCTATTTTTAACTTCTTGAGGAATCTCCACACTGTTTTCCAAAGTGGCTGCACCAACTTGCATTCCCACCAACAGTGTAAGAGGGTTCCCCTTTCTCCACATCTTCTCCAACACACATTGTTTACTATCTTGTTAATTTTGGGCATTCTAACTGGTGTAAGGTAATATCTCAATGTGGTTTTGATTTGAATCTCCCTGATGGTTACTGATGATGAACATTTTTTCATGTGTGTGTTAGCCATTTGTACCTCTTCATTGGAGAAGTGTCTGTTCATGTCTTCTGCCCATTTTTTGACATGATTATCTGTTTTGTGTGTGTTGAGTTTGAGGTGTTCTTTATAGATATCAGTCCTTTGTCTTGTCATTTGCGAATATCTCCCATTCTGTGGGTTCCCTCTTTGTTTTGTTGACTGTTTCCTTTGCTGGGAAGAAGGTTTTGATCTTGATGAAGTCCCAAAAATTCATTTTCACTTTTGTTTCCTTTGCCTTTGGAGACATATCTTGAAAGAAGTTGCTGTGGCCAATGTCGAAGAGGTTACTGCCTATGTTCTCCTCTAGGATTCTGATGGATTCTTGCCTCACACTGGGGTCTTTTATCCATTTTGAGTTTATCTTTGTGTATGGTGTAAAAGAATGGTCGAGTTTCATTCTTCTACACAGAGCTGTCCAATTTTCCCAGCACCATTTATTGAAGAGACTGTCTTTTTTCCACTTTAGTTTCTGGAATAAAGTTCAAAGGCTTCAGAGAAATCACATGTTTAGAATACAGTGTCTTCTTACTGGAGGGGTACCAAGTTGACATCTCTGGTCTGGGCAGAATTTAATCCCAATACAAAAGAACATCAACATCGGGGATATCATGCTGATCAGATCCCAACTTTTGTGAAGAACCATGAGCTGGTTCGGACATTACCACCTGTCTGGTCAAGGTAGCAGCCAAGACACTCCTGAAGAAACTCACCAGATTTGCGTGGTCCTGTGCCAGTGGGAGTATCACTCATCTCAGCTTCCCTACTCTGTCATATGTATAAATATGTTTTCTCCTCATTGTAATGGCAGGGCAACTTGTAGAGCAACTACCAAACTCTTGGCAGGTACTCTTAACTTCCACCCTAATCTATCCCTGGGGGGCCTCTTAGGATGAGTTCCTGATCTCCTAGTTGCATTTGACTGGGACAGCTGGACTAGAAGAGTGAGAATTTATAACAAATTTGTCTCCCATCAGATTCCTAGTCATTTAAAACTAGGGAGAAGAGGACATCCATTTCTCTGTGAGAAAGTAACTGTTATCTGTGATATTGGGAGTTGCTGAGGACCACCTTCAGTCTGCATTGCATAGCAGATAAAGCTGTTTTGGCAGAAGGAAGAGATTGGAATAGGCAGAGAGAATGGATCAGCCATGAAAGTGGGAGAGAGTACTCGATGGGTTCCAGGCTCTCTTGGGAATCCAGGGCCCAGTACTTCCAGAAATCCAATAGATTTCTTACCCAGAAATCCATGAGATATCCCTGTATCATCATCATGCATTGTTCTTTCCTTGTTTTGCATTTGGTTGTTTTGGTTTAAACCATGCTTGATTGCTGTTACCTGGAACTGAAGAGCCTTAACTAGTATAGTGGTTTTAATAGTTCAATAAGAATATTTACCATAATCACATACTTGCAAACCTCCTTTAGAATGAGCTACATTGTATATCATGCCCACAGGCCTAGTTACAGATGTGCACATGGATCACCTGTTTTCATATTAAAGAGACAAAGACATCAAGCAGGAAAAAGAAAAACACAAAGAAGTTTTAGTTGGAGAAAAAGTAGCAGGCATTTCCTAGAAATAGCTCTGACCCAAACCCAGCCAGAGCAGATTCAAGTGGAGGGATATAAACAGAAATCACACCCGGACTGCTATAATTAAACTTAACTAGATTTTAGAGGAAATTCTTTGTGAAAAGCAAAGAATCTCTAGAGTGGTTCATTCGTCCTAAGCACTTAGGAAAACAGTTATCAAATTTGTAGTTTGCAGGATGAAATCTTTTTCAAAACAAATCAATCTATGCAAAAATAAAACTTTAAAATCTTTTTTATGAATGCTGAAATAATATTCCTGCAGAGGTCATAGGGGTTCAACAATATAAGATATTTCCTGTGACTGGGGTCTCCACCCAACACATGTCTTGAATAATCATCAAGTTCAGTACAGCTTTTGTCACTGTTTTTGTCTTAACACTTTGTATGTTACTAGTCCCTTTTCCCATATTTTATTCTCTTTATTCTATGTCTGATTGTACTAGTCATACCTAGGAATGTGAGTCCCTGATAAATTGAAGAGGATTAATATAGAGAAAATGGGCTTTATTAGTTTGGATTTGTTTTATTAGCATTCTACAGTTTGATTAAAATGAGAAAATCGAAAGAGAGTGTGTGTTATTTGCCAAGCAGAGTAAAAACAACATAAAATGAAATAAACTGAGCCTCAATGTATTATTGATAGAACACGAAGACATTTCCACAGCATTATTGTAAGTACAAAGGTCCTTGTGTGAGACAATAAAAGAGAACAAAGACCCTTTTTTTTCCCCCAGACTGTTTTTAGTTTCTTTGCAGATACCTTTAGTTAACTGAAGGGCATACTTTTTCTTTAAAAGGAATTTAGAGAGGAAGATACCAAAATATACCAGACAACTATATTGAAATATTTACCATTTGTTGATTTGGGACATAGAGTGAATGACAGATTTCAGCATAATATTTGCAGAGGGAAAAAGAGAATTTTCCATGAGCATCTAGAATGTTGTTTTGCTTGGGTTTATGCAGAAAATACATCTGAGAAAAATGAAAATTAATCTTGGAGAGGGGGAGAATTCCTCTGAGAATATAACCATATAATGTCAACAGAATTTTTCAAGCGATTAGCAGTAAAGAAATAAGATTGTTGATGGATTCTTTTTTCTAATCTAACTTTTGCAAAAATGAGTTGAGTTTTTATAGAATGGCTAGGTGACAAAATGGGTGTGGTCCTGGGTGAGTTCATTAAAATATATATGATCTTGTGTGCATGTTTGCATATGTTCCTCTTGTCTTCTCATCTTCTCCGCCATCCTTCCATGGTTTGATAAATTCAGTTGCTGGTTATAGATTTGGAGATGTTCCCTGTAAAAGCCATTTTGAGTAAAGGCATATGATTATCTTAAAATCATTGGCATGCCAAAGAACAATAAGTGGAAAGAAACTAATTGGAAGTTTTAGTTTTTCTTTTTCTTTCTTCCTCTCCTCTTTTCTTTCTTCCTTTTTTTCCCTTGAATTTAGAGTGTTAGAGCTCCAGCATATGGAACAAGGAACCCATTCATTGTTTGCATGGAAAATATAACAGAGATAGTCAACCAATACAGAGGCTGTCCGAACTTGCTCTCCCATATGAAATAACTGTCCTAAAAATGGAGGAAAGTGAAATCACATTCAAGGGGTCTCAAAAGAATGTTTATTTGATAGAAAGAGGTCAAATGATAGGAGACCTAGAAATACCAATTCTGAGACCAGACCTAGGCTCTCTGGATGTGAAAACAGAGCTGTTTATGAGGACCTCTCTTTTAGCACCCTTGAGGAATCATGAAAGAGCATCCCTTTGTCATCAGAAACCCTGCACATGAAGGTGGGCTCTGCCCCCCAAAACCTGGGTGATGGTGTACAGATAAGTCTCAGTTTTCTCATCTGTGTAATGGATATTAAAGTATTATCTGTGAATTGAAAACATAACCCACCTAGCCCGCTCCCTGGCACATGAGTACTCTCTGAATAGAAATTGGTATTATTTCTCAACTTTATATCACAAGAACCTCTTCAACTATGCCAGAAGTGCAGCTTTTATGATTGTGTTATTTTTAGACATCCTGGCTTCATTTCTTGGAGAAAGTAGAATTGGATTTTATATTTCAGATAACCTCAGCAACAACATCGTTTGCCCCTCCCCCTCCCACGCCAAGTGTCAATTTACCAAGTATCCTCCTCCCTTCACTACGTAGACCATATAGTGTGCAAAACTCTGAGTCAGTCTATTAAATGCAGTTTGGGAATATTTACAACTTGTCAGCCTTGCCCAGGCTCCACACACAAATACAGTATCTCTACATTCACTCTTCCCAATACACTTGTGAGATATGGATCAGCAAAACTCTTTCATTTGGAGTGTTAAAATCCTAGTTCAAATGGTTTTTAAACTTTTTAAAATAGAAATAATTTATTTGAACAATATTTCAAGTGCTCAAAAAAGTGTGCTTCTATATATATAGTACTGTCTTTCATCAAGTCATAATACTTTGCTATATTTGTTTCACTGTTTTCAGAAAATAAAACTTGACAGATTTATTTAGAGCCCAATCCCAGCATTTTCCAGAGTAACCACTATTCTGAATTTTATGTTTATCATTCCCAAGCAGATACTTATCCCATTACCACTTACCAAAGTGTCCATAAATTTGAGGCACAATTCTTGAGTTTTTAAGTCTTATCAAAGCAGTATTTTACTTTATATATCATATACATTGCTGTTCTCAACCTTATTGAGATTTATCTGTATTGATACATGTCATTTCTTTTCATTACTGTGTAATATTTTGTTGTATGACTCTGGTGAGGTTCATTGACCTGCTCTTCTGTTAACAGGCATTTAATTTATTCTGGATTTTCACAGTACCAATGGCAATATGAACATTCTTGTACCTATCTTTTAGTGCACATGCTCAAGAGTGTCTCTGGCAGGCAGTCCTAGAAGTGAGGTTTCAGGAATGAAGGGAAGGGAATCAGTTACATTGTACTATCTATTGCCAAGTCACTCTTCACAAGGGTTGTGTCAACTCACACCAGTAATGTGTGGACATCCTAACCCTCCTCGTGTGTCCTAATATTTGATACTGTGAGATTTCTTAATTTTTTGGAAACCTGGTAAGCATAAAATGGATTTTTAATTTGTGTTATCCTGATTACCATTGAAATTAGCCCTCTTTATATGTACTTTTTAAAAAGCCTTTATTTGTTTATTTATTTGAGAGACAGAGAGAGCAAGAGCAGGGGGGAGGAGCAGAGAGAGAAGCAGCCTACCGATTGAGCAGGGAGCCCCACACAGGCCTTGATCCCGGATCCTGAGATCATAACCTGATCCAAAAGCAGATGCTTAGCAGCTTACCTGGCTGAGCCACCCAGGAGCCCAAAGAGGAGCCCTCTTTAAGAGGCTTATTGGCCATCCACGGTTTCTCTCTAGACTACTATGTTTTCACTCCCATGCCTTTTTTTCCTATATATTTTTATTCCTTGTTGATCTTAGGAGTTCTTCATATATTCTGAAAGATAATCACTTGTTATATGTGTTACAGATATCTTTTCTGTATTTTAATACTGTGCATGGATTTTCTTAATTTTAAAACTGAGGTTTTCACTTCTCATGTTTTCTTTTTAAAATTCTTCTCAACTCTGAGGTCATAAAAATCTGTTCTTTTTATATGTAAGTATTTGATCAAACTGGACTTTGTGATGTGAAGTAGAAATGGGATTGTCAATATTTTACTTATGGGTAACTATTTTCCCAGGAGAGCTGAGTAATCACTCTTTCCCTCACATCAATAGATGTGCTCTCTACTTATTTCTTTTTTTTTTTCTTTAAGATTTTATTTATTTATTTAACAGACAGAGATCACAAGTAGGCAGAGAGGCAGGCAGAGAGAGAGAGAGGGGGAAGCAGGCTCCCTGCTGAGCAGAGAGCCCAGTGTGGGGCTTGATCCCAGGACCCTGAGACCATGGACCTGAGCCGAAGGCAGAGGCTTAACCCACTGAGCCACTCAGGTGCCCTATGCCCTCTACTTATTTCTACTGTTTTAAGCTGTAGCTCTATATTAAAACCATGTTCACTAAAGGCATATTATTATAGCATTATAATCATTCTAGATACCCAGTATGGTATGCTCCTCCTTTCCCACCACTAATATTGTCTTCCAGATTACTTAGATATCCATGTTGCTTTGTTCACCCAAATGAATTATGGGTTCATATTGTTGAATTCCATGAAAGCTGTTTGGATTTGGCTTGAATTCCAACTATTTCATCATTTGGGGAGATTTGACAATTTTATGTTATTGAGACTCTCTGTCCATATTCCTGAATATCTCTCCTTTTGTTCAGATCTTCCTTTATGTCCTTTATAATTTTATCAGTTGGGATTACCCTAGATAAAGCCAAAAACCTAAAATAACAGAAGCTTAAGCAAAAGAGTTTATTTCCCTCTCACTTAAATGAAATATGGAGGTGGTCACTCCAGGGCTAATGTAGCAGCTCTACTGTTTCCAGGGACCCAGGCTTCTTCTAACTTTCTGCAACAGTCCTAGCACATGGCTTTGTCTTCAAAGTTACCTTGTCACCTGTGGGCTTCTGGAGCTCCAAAAGTTTCATCTGTATCAGTCAGAAAGGAGAGGAGGCAAAAGAGCTTGTCTGTCTGTCACCCCCTTTCTTTTTAAGATTTTATTTATTTATTTGTCAGAAAAAGAGAAAGTGCATGAGAGCATGAGCAGGGGCCTGGGGACAGAGGGAGAAGCAGTCTCCCCACTAGCACGGAGTCTGAGGTGGACTCCATCCCCAGACCCTGGCATCCATGACCAGAATCTAAGGCAGATGCTTAACCTACTGGGCCACCTAGGCATCCGTCTCTGTCACCCTTTTAAGGAGCCTTTCCAGAATGTATGTCCAGTAACTTGTCTTACATCTTACTAGGCAGAACATAGTTTCCTGGCCCTGCTTAAGTACAAGGCGGACTGGCAAGTATGGTCTTTTCACTAGACCCATTGTTCCCGCCCAGTAATACAGGAGACTTTATCAATAGGTTGAAAAACACAGATATTAATAGTCTGTGTCACATGGTCTTACACACAATTTCTAAGTTTTGTAGACTTGTTCCTGGGTATCTTTTATTTTTGTCAGTGTTACGACTTTGTCTGCTTTTATTTCCTAATTGATAAAACTCATATATAGCAATATTTTTCCATTTTTATTTCCATTCCCCCCACAATCTACATGTTGAAGTCCTAATTCTCGGTACAGGCATACCTCATTTTATTGTGCTTTGCTTTGTTGAACTTTGCAGATATTGCATTTTTTTACAAATCAAAGGTTTGTGGCAAGCCTGTCTTGAGCAAGTCTATCAGTGCCATTTTTTCAACAACATTTACTCATTTTATATCTCTGTGCCACATTTTGGTAATTTTTGCAATATTTCAAACATTGTCATTATTATTATTATATTTGTCACAGTGATGTGTGATCAGTGATCTTTAATATTGCTATTGTGATTATCTGGGGACACCGTAAACCACATTCATGAAAGATGGCAAACTTAACCTCTGAATGTTATGGGTGATCCTTACTATACCACCAACCAGCATATCCTATCTCTCTCCCTCTTCCTTGGGCCTCCCTATTCCCTGAGGCACAGCAGTGGTGAAATTAGGCCAGTTAATAACCTTACAATGACCTCTAAGTGTTCAAGTGAAACAAACAGTCACATATCTCTCCCTTGAAATCAAAAGCTAGAAATGAGTAAGCTCAGTGAGGAAGATATGTTGAAAGCCAAGATAGGCAAAAAGCTAGGCTTCTTGTGCCAAACAGCTAGCCAAGTTATGAAGGCAAAGGAAAAGTTATGGAAGGAAATGAAAAGTGCTATTCCAGTGAACACATGAACGATAAGAAAGTGAAACAGCTTGATTGCTGATACGGAGAAAGTATTAGTGGTCTGGATGGAAGATCAAACCAGCCCTAACATTCCCTTAACCAAAGCTGAATCCACAGCAAGGCCCCTGACTCTGTTCAACTCTGTCAAGGCTGAAGGAGTCAAGGAAGCTGCAGTAGAAAAGTTTTTGGAAGCAGAGTTTTGTTCTTGAGGTTTAAAGAAAGAAACTGTCTCCATAACATAAAAGTGCAAAGCAAAGCAGCAAGTGCTGATGTAGAAGCTACAGCAAATTCTCCAGAAGATCTAGCTAGGACAATTCATGAAGGTAGCTACACTAAACAGTAGATTTTCAGTGTAGACCAAATAGCCTTATATTGGAAGGAGATGCCATCTGGGACTTTCATAAGTAGAGAGGAGAGGGCAGGGCATGGCTTCCAAGTAGAAGGACAGACTGACTCTCTGGTTAGGGGCTAATACAGCTGGTGACTTTAAGTTGAAGATAAAACTCATTTACCATTTTAAAATTCCTAGGGTCCCTAAGAACTATGCAAAATCTACTCTGCCTGTGTTCTATAAGGGGAACCACCAGACCAAGAGGACAACACATCTGTTTACAATTGGATTTACTGAATATTTGAAACCTACTGTTGAGACCAACTGCTCAGGAAAAAGATTCGTCTCAAAATATTACTCATTGAGAATATACTTGGTCACCCAAGAGTTCTGAAGGAGATGGATAATGAGATTAATGTTGTTTTCATGCCTGCTAACACAACATCCATTCTGCAGCCTGTGGATCAAGGAGTCATTTTGACTTTTAATACTTATTTAATAAGTATTAAATTCTTATTTAATACTTATTTAATAAGTACATTTTGCAAGGTCATAGGCAGTAATTACCCTGCTGGGTCTGGGCAAAGTAATCTGAAAACTTTCTGGAAAGGATTCACCATTCTTGATGCCATTTTAAGAGAATTTGTGATTCGTGGGAAGAGATCAATATATCAACATGTACAGTAGTTTGGAAGAAATTGATTCCAACACTCATGGATGACTTTGAGGGGTTCAAGATTTCTCTGGAGGAAGTAACTGCAGGTGTGTTGGAAATAGCAGGAAAATTGAATTAGAAGTGGAGCCTGAAGACGGGGCTGAATTGCTGCAGTCTCATGATCAAACTTCAATGGATGAGGAGTTGTTTCTTATGGATGAGTAAAGAAAATGGTTTTTGGAGATGGAATCTATTCTTAGCGAAGATTGTTGAGATGACAACAAAGCATTCAGAATATCAAATCAACTTAGTTGATAAAGCAGTGGCAAGGTTTGAGATAATTGGCTTCAATTTTGAGAGAAGTTCTACTGCATGTCAAACGTTATCAAACAGCATCACATGCAAGAGAGAAAACATTTACAAAGGGAAGAGTCAATCAATGAGCCAAACCTCAGTGTTGTCTTTTTTTAAGAAATTGGCACAGTCACCCTAACCTTCAGCAGCCACCACCCCGATCAGTCAGCATCATCAATGTCAAGGCAAGACCCTCTGCCAGCAAAAAGATTAGGATTCACTGAAACTCAGTTGATAGTTAACATTTCTTAGCAAAAAGTATTTTCAAATTAAACTATATACATTATTTTTTGTATACTTAATAGAGTGCACTACAGTGTAAACATTTATATGCTCTGGGAAACCCAAAAACCTCATTTGATTTGCTTGTATTCACTTTATTGTGATGGTCTGGAACTGAAGCTGCCATATTTTTGAGGTATGCCTGTAGCTCAGAATGTGACTGTACTTAGAGATAGGAGCTTTAAAGAGATCATTAAGTTAAAATGAGATTATTAGAATGGACTTTAATCCAATATGACTGTGTCCTTATAAGAAGAGAAGATTACAAGTTCACTTTGTGTTTTTTGTTGTGTGTTTTACATCTGGTCATGGCAGGCCATAATTAGTGAAGCAAGAAGTAGAGGGCAGCTATATTGAGTTAAACAAGCTAATGAGTAAAAACCATACTTCATGAGTCTTCAGCACTTCCCTGCTGTTTCTTTCATATTTACAAATGTCCAGAAAGCTATAGTCAATAGGTACAGTAACTGATTAGGAAATTACACTTACTGAAATGGAATATGTATCATCCCCTGATAATACTGTTTGATACAATCCTGTAAGCAGGACTGATCCATGAAAAAATCCGTCTCTACAGTGTCATACGTATTTGACACAGTCCTTTTGGATCAAGAAGCTAGGACTCAGAAGCTAATCCACAGTGAGTGGAAAGTCATCATTTCTTTGTATCCACAGTTTGGTTGACGAGTAATAAATACTACCTTGAAGAGAACACCTTTTTTATTTTATTTTATTTTTCATTTAAATTCAATTCAATTAACATATAGTATATTATTAGTTTCAAAGGTAGAGTTCAGTGATTCATCAGTTGCGTACAACACCGTCCTTGTTACATCACGTGCCTTCCTTAATGCCCATCACCTAATTACCCCATCCCTCCACCAATCTCCCCTCAGCAACCCTCAGTTTGTTCCTGTAGTTGAGTCTCTTATGGTTTGCCTCCATCTCTGTTTTTGTCTAATTTTATTTTTCCATCCCTTCCCCTATGTTCATCTGTTTTGTTTCTTAAATTCCACATATGAGTGAAATTATATGGCATAAAAGGAATTGATTTAATGTATTCTAAGAAAAGGGAACAGATAGAAATCTTGTCCCCCTCCTCACTTGAATTATCTTTTTCTTGAAGTTCATATATTCATTCATACATTTAAGAAAAGAATCTGTGTGCCTACTACGTGCAAAACACAGTTCTACATGTTGAAACAATAATGCATAAAACAGACATGGCATAGATCTGTATTCATGGAGTTTATTATAATCTAGTTTTTAAAAGGGTTGTAGAACCTCTATAGAAAGAAATGATCAAGAGCTCTGCTGTCCAATGTAAACACATATGACTACTTAAATTAAAAGTAATTAAAATTTAATAAACCGAAAATTTCAGTTCTTTGGTACACTAGCTTTTTAAGTGCTCAAGAGCCTCACATGAGTACTGGCTGCCATATTAGACAATGCAGATGTAGAACATTTCCATCATCATGAAGGCTCTAGCAAAAAGCGCTGCTCTAGAGATTGACATGCAGAATTAGCCAAGTGAATGGATGAGAAAGGTCAATCTTAGAGGCCTCTCTAGAAAGCCACCCAATCACACAAAAATCAAGAGTAGAGTACACAACTGAGCAGTTTGTCCTGAGGTGAAATATAAAGGCTTGGCTGAAAACTAAATGGAGCCACTAGTGTCTTCCTCAATCGTTGGATGAGATACTTTCAGTGCTATTCTGCAGCAGACGTGGGAGCTCCAGGAAATTTCCAAAAAGGAAGGATTTGGCCGGGAACATCTCCAACAGAGAAAAGTTCAATAATTGTGTGAAATCATTTGATGCTGACTTGGCCAAATTTCTGTGGTAATTTTGATCCTCACAAAATGTCAGTTATTTCACACACACACACAAATATTTGTAATGCATAATTTCAGCTACTCTGAACAATTTGCCAGCATTTCCCATATTTTACCTTTGAATTTTGTAAAATTTCAAGATACTTCATGGCTACTCCCAAAAGAAATTTGGGGTTATTTTTTTCTGTTTTATTTTGTTTTTTAAACCATAAGCTCTCATGAACTTATAATCTTCCCTTCATTTTTTAAATTTGAAATGCCAAATCTGTTAACTCTCCTATCAAATAAATATTTGGCCCAAATGTAATTACATGTTAATAAAAATAAGAATGGCCCATTTGGGCTCACATTTAATAACATATGTATGTTGAGAAGGAGTGGATGACTGTGAAGTGAAACTTTAAAATCAATCAGCAGAGAAAATCAAAATAAAAATCCTAAAACATAATAAATATCCCAAACTTCAGTAACAGGGGTTTTCATTTGAACATATTTGGTCGCTATAGGTGACTAATAATAAATATGGCCATCCCCTCCCCCAAAGAAACCCTCCAGTATTTGCATCACTTAAAAATACTTTATATACAAAAAAAACTAAATCCCTGAATATCTATAACTATGGTCCCTCAATAGAAACTTTAGCAGACATGTTTTTCCTCTGAGAGATCTAAAATTAGGGTATTGTATTGAATTAAAAATCACTTCTAGCTTTCTTCCGTCAAAATTGCCCAATCCAAAAATGAAAACAAAATGAGCAAACCTATCACTCATCCATCTGGGCCATGATAAATCCATACCAGGAGGTGTGAGATTTAAAAGTAAACTTAAAGATTTACTTCATGTTAAGAGCAGAAATAGAAATTTAACTCCAGTTTTTTGATCCCAGATCCTGGTTACATGCCTCATTCACTAGACTAGATGAACTTGTCATAGCAAGAATTCCATCAGTGTTCTATTTGGAAACAAGGACCTCACAGTATTAATTAGGGGGAAGCTATGACACAGAAATGAGCAAAAGGCTTGGTTGTTTTTATAACTTTTATTGAAAATACCATGATTGGTTTCATTTACACTAACAAGTCAATTTGAACTAATAAAAAATACATCACTATATATATTCACAGTACACAGAAATATTTATATAGAGAGTTATAAGTGAAAAAATATTCAAACTCATGATAAGCGTTTGTTGATATTCCAAAGCAGAGTTCAAAGGAAACAATTCAGCACAGATCAGGCAGGGAATTTTCCCTGGGTTACCATGTTTCATCTATTTCCATAACGTAGTTGGAATTTCCTTGAAAAGAAAAATAAGTCAGTTTGGCTGTGTTGATCCACATGGTCATTTGAATACATTAGGCTATTCATTAAATGTGGCCAGTGTAAACTAATGAATTTTCAATTGCAGAATGTCTTGAGAGAAATCGTATGCTCTAGACATTTAGTCAAAAGCCTTCCTTATACTTTGGGGAAGCCTGAGTGACTCAGTCGGTTAAGCACCTGACTCATGGTTTCAGCTCAGGTCATGATCTCAGGATTGTGAGATCAAGCCCCCCCATTGGCTTTAGTGCTGGGTGTGGAACCTATCTGAGATCCCTCTGCTCCTCCCCACTGCACATACGCGCTCTCTCTCTCTCTCTCAAAAAAAAAAAAAAAAAAAAAGTTTTACACTATAAAAAGAGTCGAACTAAAATATCTACTAGATGTTCTTTGAAAGCCTGGTATGTTTCTTGAGATGGTTATAGTTCAGTAGCACTCATTGTCATTGTGTCTGACAGTACATCATCTTTCTTAGTGAAATGTTGGAGTTCTAATTTATGACCACCAGCTCCATGTCTCCTTGTCTAGAAATTGTGAGAGTTGGGAGCTGAAGTACCGATGTACCAGAGGCCTTCTTTTGGCAGTGAGAAATTTCTGGCTCTAAGTTCCTGAGTAAATAATCTGAGTATAGAAGCATCTATTTGTCACAGGAAAATAGATCTTACCTCTGTCTCTTTTAATAATCTATAGGTAAATTATCTTATTTACCTAAACAGATCTCTAGGGTTTGAAGGCATCTTCATTTCCCCTCCTGACTTTCCATTAGGCAAATATTTGTTTTTTCATCATCAGATCCAGCTACTTGCTGGGACCCACCTTTGTAAAGTGAATACAAATATGAGGATGACTTATGATGAAGGTACTGAATTGTCAATGCTAAAATATATGCTACTCAAATGCTTTTACACAGAGATGGGCAACCTTCTTCTGTAAAGGACACAATAATTAATATGTTAGCCTTGGCTGGACATTTGGTCTCCATCTCAGCTCTGTTGTTGTAGCACAAAATGGGTTATAAATACACAGTAAGGGTAGTTTTCCAATAAAACTTTATGTGTGGACACTGAAACCTGAATTTCATACGGTTCTCATGTGTCATGAAGTATTTTTCTTTTGATGTGTTTCAACCATTTATTGATGTAAAAACCATTCTGAGATTGCTTTCCAACAACACAGCAGGCTGGACTCATCTCATGGACAGCAGTTCATGTACTCCTTCTTTAAAAGTTTTCCCTGAAGAGTTTAAGAATTTTTCCTGAAGTTTCTTTTGCCATATGATTAATTACTCTGGCATCTATTTCTCAGTAGGAGAAAAAAAGTTGTACTTAATGATCCAAATTGTCTCAAGTTAAGTAGTAGGATCAGATTGAAGCATCTCCCCACAGACTGGCATCTCCAGGAGGAAATGGGCCCTGGATATGTAGCAGAAATGATCTTAATTGATCCTCTTCTTCCTGGAAATATACTTTCAAAACTCCTTTGTAGTTAGTTTAGGGCTGCTTGACTACTTTTGACCAATAGAATGTGGTCAGGAAATGTCAACGCTACTTCTCTGTCCTATGAGATTGTTCCCTCTTTTTCTGTTTGCTAGTCAACTGGCAGGATGTTGGAGTCTCAGTAGAGGACTCAAAGACTTGGAAGGTGGTAGAGCCCATAGTAGAGGATTCAGAGCCTGGATCTCTCAGGAAGCACTGCCCACTCGATACCCAGGTGGGCTGTGACAGGAACCAGAATTACACCTTTGTGTTGTGAAGCCACTGAAATGTGAAGATTTTTGTTGCCACAGCAATCCTAGCCTCACTAATGCCATCTTTTTGGTCACTCTGAATGTTTACTAGAATGTCTTGTACATGGTAGGTCCTGAAGAGGTATCTGTTGATTGCTGATTGCTGATAAATAGTGATACTAACAGACATTTGATCATGTCATGTTGTAATTATTAAAATATAAAATAACTTAGATATGTGATACGTGACCAATGTTCACTAATTGTACACATGGGTTGAGAAGAAAGAGAGAAATCCTGTTCTAGTGGGATTAGAAGATCTACATGTTCTATAGTGCTACATTCATTCTCATACAATGGTCAACATTTGTTGAGTTGCTACTATGTGCCAGGTGCTGAGCCTAGGGATATGGATATAGATCATTTATGACCAATTTATTTACAGTTTTCCAAGCCTCACACTTCAAAATTAAGATGAGCAAACCAGAACTATTCAAAGAAGAGAAATCAGAGTACTCAGACTAAGGAGAGTTATTAAAAGCATGTGTCACCTATTAAAAAAAAATTACTGTGTGCCAAAATCAGTGTGAGTGGTGAGAATACTCAGATGAATAAACCACTCCCCCACTCTTTAGAAGTGGGAAATTTGAGGCAGATGGACAAGGGGCCATACTATACAAAAGGTATCTACTTAATGCTCTGTGAATACAGGAAAAGTAATGGTCATTCCTGAGGGCTCCAAAGAGTAGCATTTGAGCTGAGTCTGAGAAGAAGGATAAGTGTCACTTAACAAATAAAGGGAAAGCAAGTATTCCGTGTACCCAGGGGGAGGAATGTAATGGGGAGGGGGGTTGATGTAATAGGATAGGATTCATGGGCAATAAATAGATAGAAGCAGAAAATGAGTAAATGTCAAATCATGGAGGTCTTGGATGACACTTGAAAGGGCTTGGACTTTTCCATTTGATACCATGGCACCACTCGTGATTTGGGTAAGGAGGAAGCAATCTGGATGGTTGTATTTTTAAAAAACAAATAAGAAAATCTCAGATGCTAAAAATCCTATAAACAATATAACAATAATTGTTTAAGTTTCTACAATGTCACATTTTATATTATCAAGACATGTGTGTGATATGTGAACTGGAGCATGAATAGGGGTGGGAAATTATTTGAGATGGTCTCCAGAAAAGTGCTCTCTGAAGAGGTGAGGTTGAGGTGCAACACGGAAGAGCAGAAGCTTGTTCCACAAGGCCAGGAAGAGGAACAAGTACAAAGGCCCTAAGTCAGGCTGGAGTTGGGCATGTTGGAGGTCGGAAAGATGATCAGTGAGGCTAGATGCAGTGAGAGAAGGTAGGGGTGGTTGAGCATGTGTTCAGAAAGTCCAGTTTGGCCCATGAACCGTCTTTCTCATCAACTAAGTACAATGGGAAGATTTTTGAGAATTCTTTGACTACTGCTCCAAGAATTATGCAGAAGGGAGATTGTAAATTAGCTAGGGTGCTAGCTGAGCAACAGTTGGGGAAACTTTTAATAATCCAGACCACAGATGAGAGTATTTGCAGAGGAATTAAAAGGAACTAGACTTCACTGGCATGAATTTGAAGGGCAAGGTGAGAGGATTTTCTAGTGGTTGGTTGCGAGAGCTGGGATAAGGAAGGAAGCAGATATCACTCCTAGGTTTTCACTCACCAAGTAGGGGAAAGGTAGCACTTCCCAAAATGGAAATAACCAGGGCAGGGGAGATTCACAAAAGGAAAGAGAATCCTGATTACTCATGCTAAATTGGAGATTCCTATTAACTGTCCAAAAAAAGATGTTGGGTAGACACCTGAATATCAGAGTTTAGAGAGTTCAAATCTAGAGAGAAAATTTGGGAGTCAGTTAATATATTTATAATAATTAATGCTTTGGAATTTTATGTAGTCACCTAGGAGCGAATGTAGATAGAACAGAGATGAAGCCTAGGGCTAAGCCGTGGAGCATTTCAACAATTAGAGTTTAAATGAACTGATAAGGAGGAACAAAAGAGCCTGAAAAGAATTTAGTAGAGTAGACAGAAAACCAAGTGGGTGCTGCTTTAAAAAAAACTCAAAAAGCAAAAGGGGTGCCTGGATAGTTTAGTTGGTTGAGCATCTGACTCTTGATTTCAACTCAGGTCATGATCTCAGGGAAGTGAGATTAAATCCCAAGTCAGGCTTGCACTCAGTGGGGAGTCTGCTTGAGATTCTCCGTCTCCCCCTCTCCCCACCCCATGCACATGCACACACTCTCTCTCTCTCTCTCTCTCTCTCTCTCTCTCTTTCTCTCTCTCTCTATGTCTCTCCCTCTCTCTCTCTCTCTCAAATAAATAAAAAGAGATCAGAACACTGACCATTGGGTTTCTCCATGTGAAGCTCATGATCACCTTGGCAAGAGCCAGTGCAGATGCATATAACACAAGAAAAAAAATGGGATGCAAGAAAAAGTGACTATAAATGATTCCCAAGAAGTTTCATTTGAAGAAAGCTGAGCGGTATATTTGTAGACGGGGACAAGGAATGTGAATGAAGAAGGTTACACTAGAACATGTTAGATTGATGATGAAAACAAACTAAAACCGAAGGAAAGGAAGAAAATAATGGGGTAGGAAAGAAAGAGTGTAATTGCAGGACTAGCATCCTTGACAGGAAAAGCAGATATTGGGTCCAGAGAACAAAAGGAGGGGTTGCCTTAGTTCTGAGTCTGTGCTTCAGAGCAATTGCATTTATAAAGTTCATAAAATGGTATAAAAGCTGAAATAAAAGATGAATAAGGTCTGAGGATCTAACATATGTCATGGTAACTGTTGTTGATAGCACTATGTGGTATAATTGAAATTTGCTGAGAGTAGAACTTAAATGTTTTCACCAAAAATTTTTTAAAAAGGGGGGGAGATAAATATGTGAGGGGATCGGTGTGCTCATATCCCTAATTAACTCAATGGGAGGAATCTTCTCACAATACATACATGTATCTGCCATCACATGGTACACTTTAAACAACTGACCATTTTGTTTGTCAATTATACCTCTGTTAAGCTTGAGGGGAAAGAAAAAGCAGTGAGATTATAGGTGCAGGTAATTCAACAGTATAGGGCAGCTCTGTTTATATCTGCTTCACATAGTTTTAAAATTTGGGGGGTTGGAAATGGGTCCTCCCATTTAAGGAGTAAACACTTGAAAACTATGCTACTCAGTAGTAGCAATTTTTAGAAATTATTTCCTTGCTTAGAATCAAAATTCACTTTCAACTTGCCAATATCCCAAATTTAAACACACACACTTCTAGCTATGGTCTGGTTAGCAAGAAATTATTACATCCTTCATCGTAGACAGTAATTAATTTTGCCCAAGAGTGCTTTAAATACATGTGAACTCACAACAGTTTATTTGGGGCTCGTTTAATATGAACCAGGTAAAATCCCAGATGTTTCATATTTGTAAATGTTAATTTAAATAGCCTTTATTTTGTGCTTAATTTGGGGGAGGGATTAGCTAAAGAAATATATATCTATTGGTTTGTAACTTTAAAATCTATTTTATCTTAATTATTTTCTCTTAGTCATTTAGAATTTGCCTCCTTCAGCCCAAAAATTGACTATCCTTTCAATTTTGAGCCATCCACAAATTGTCTTATCAATCAGTGATCCCCAATCTGTTTCTAGGAGAGTAAATGTTTGGCCTATTTTTTTTCTCCTAATACATCTATCTTTTGCTGAACGATCAATTTGAGACTTACTAATTATTAACACCGGTTTTATTGTAGACTTTTGCAAGTCTTTTGGTTACCTCCTGCCTGAATACCAAGGCAACTCAGCCTCTCTCCTATAGCCCTGGATGACTCCTGCTTCTCCATACTTCTGAAACATTTTATTTTCTTTTATTTAATGAATATACAGAACTTTTTGACATCTTGCCTCTAAAAAAATGTTCTTCTATGGTAACATTGGTTTCTTTCTACATCTCTTCCTTCTCCATTTGTTAATATTTCTTGAATTACATTACTTCTGAAGAGACACTCATCATTCTTTAAGCCTAGTCTTTTAGACGGTGTTTCAAAAAATCACATATATACATCTGACACAAGATAGTCTTGGGTATATGAGAAAAAGTCCTAAGTGGATGTCTGAATATCCCTATATTCTCTCCTGTCACTACTAATGATTTCAAAGTATGTTGGGCTTCTCCTTCCAAAGAACCAGCACCACTTGCCATTCTTACACAAGAGCAGATTTCATTGTTTAATCTGTGACGTCCCCTATTCTCGAGCAGTCAAGTGTTGGTTCATTTCATTTCACAGGAATATTAAGCCCCTGCCACATATTTTAGGGTTGGATACTGATGTTTATTTCCAGGACTAATTTCTATATTAGTTATTATAATCTAGATTGTGGTATAACAGCAAACAAACCTTGAAATTTCAGTGGCTTAAAGTAACAACAATTTATC
Organism: Martes martes; assembly: GCF_963455335.1. Classification (NCBI taxonomy): domain Eukaryota; kingdom Metazoa; phylum Chordata; class Mammalia; order Carnivora; family Mustelidae; genus Martes; species Martes martes. The sequence continues at coordinate 179,665,690 of NC_137888.1, read as the reverse complement.
TCTTGCTCAAGAAAACTCCATGGTGGGTTGGGACACCTGCAAGGCATCTGTCTCCCTCGTAGTGATTCATGCAATTTTGTGGCTTTTATCTCATGACATCGTCCTATCAATATGTGATACTAAGGTTCTCCCAGAGGGCACGTGTCTAGGAAGTCACACATAACTCTTAAATGCTCCAGACTGCAAATAACATCCTTCACTAATTCTCAGCATATTGGTCTGAACCACATACAAGGCTCCGTAACTGCAAGGGTGCTAGGAAACGTGGGAGAGCATATGGATATTTGCTGAGAAGTAAATATTCTCTGCCAGCCTTATTAGTCAGGGCTCAGTCCGGAAAACAAAAGCCACTCTAGGTATTTCCAGTAGGAAGGGATTTAATATAGGATATTAGAAGTCACATACAACTGTTTAAAGAGCAGGGAAAGTAAAGGTTAAGCAAGAATCCACTAAAGTTCAAGGAATCCGCAAGTTCAGGGATCACAGGAAACTGTCACTCATGATTTCAGCTGTCTGTAGGACTCAGAGAAGCTGCTGGCAAAACCTCCTATCTCCTGTCTGCCAATGCTAGCATGACTCACTGCACCTTCTGCTGGAAAGTAAGGCTTTTCCTTTGCCTTTCAAATCTTGTGTGGAAACTCAAAGGGCCCAAGACACTAGCCCCTGACCCCAAGTGGCTTTTGAACACCTGATGTGTGGCTAGTCCAAATTGAAATGTGCTTGAAGTATAAATACACACAAGAACTTGAAACATTATCATAAAAGAGGAATGTAAAATATGTCATTATTAATTGTTAATACGGATTACATGTTGAAATGCTATAATTTGAATATTGAACTTAAGAGAGTATGTTGTTAAAGTTCATTTCCCCTGTTGCCAAACTTTTCTAGAGTAACTGTCCTGTTTTACATTTCCACCAGGGACATGTGTAATCCAGTTTCTTCACATTCTTGCCAGCGTTTCATGTTTTCCCATTCTGGTGGGTGTATAGTGATATTTCATTGTAGTTTTGATTTGCATTTGCCTCATGATTAATGATGTTGAATATTTTTTTTTTAATGCTTACATGTCATCTGTATATCCTCTTTGGTAAAACATCACTCAGTCTTTTGCACATTTTCAAACTGGTTTGTTTGAGCTTATTGAGTTTGGAGAGTTCTTCATATAAGTTAGATGCCAGTCTTTCATTGGATATGTGGTTTGCAAATATTTTCTCCCAGTCTGTAGCTTGCTTGTCTTTTTTTTTTTTTAATTTTATTTATTTATTTGACACAGAAAGATCACAAGTAGGCAGAGAGGCAGGCAGAGAGAGAGGAGGAAGCAGGCTCCCTGCTGAGCAGAGAGCCCGATGTGGGGCTCGATCCCAGGACCCTGAGATCATGACCTGAGCCGAAGGCAGAGGCTTTAACCCACTGAGCCACCCAGGCGCCCCTTGCTTGTCATTTTATACTATTAACAGGAGCAAACACTTTCCATTTTAATGAAGTCCTTTGTATCCATTTTTTTTTAATGAATCATGCTTTTGATGGCAACTGTAATAGCCTTTTGCTTTGTTCTGGATCCTGAAGTTATCCTCAAAGTTTTTTCTAAAAGTTGGGTACTTTTGGTGCACCTGGGTGGCTCAGTCGATTCAGCGACCAGCTCTTGAGTTGGGCTCAGGTCATGATCTCAGGGTTGGAGATCCAGCCTCACATTGGGATCAGCATTCAGCAGGGTGTCTTCTCCTCTCCCTCTCTGCTGCCCCTCCCACACTCAAGCTCCATGTGCACATGCAGGCTGTCTCTCGCTTGCTCTCGAGTAAATAAATAAATAAATCTTTTTAAAAAAATAAATAAATAAATCTTTTTTTAAAAATTAAAAGTTTTATAGTTTTACATTCAAGTCCACACTTCATTTTGAGTTCAATTTTGCAGAAGTTATGAGTCTCAAGTCATTTTTCACCTTTGGATGTTCCTTTGCTCTGGCACTGTTTATTGCAAAATCTATCTTTCCTGTACAGGATTGCTTTTTTTCTTTTTTTAAGACTTTACTTATTTATCTGTCAGAGAGAGAGAGAGCACAAGCAGGGAGGGCAGCAGGCAGAGGGAGAAGCAGGCTCCCTGCTAAGCAGGGAACCTGATGCAGGACTCGATCCCAGTACCCTGGATCATGACCTGAGTCAAAGGCATGTTTGACCCACAGAGCCACCCAGGTGTCTCACTCTGGATTTCTTTTGACCTTTGTCAAAAATGAGTTGATTAATTACCCTGACTAGAAGCTCTAGTACAATGCTACATAGAAATGGCAAGAGCAGATATCCTTGTCTTCTTTCAGGTTTTAATCTCAGGGGAAAGAAATCAGTATTTCACTATTGAGTATGCTGTATGCTTAAGGTTTTTGTAGGTGTTCTTCTTTTCAGATTGAGGAAAATCCCCTCTATTCTAATTTTTCTGAGAGTTTCTATCATGAATGGGTGTTTAAATTTATAAAATATTTTTTCCATACCAATTGATAAAAATCATATGAAATTCGTTTGTTAGCTTGTTAATATGGTGGGTTAACATTGATTTTTCAAATTACTGAACCAGTCTTGGATCTCTGAAATAAACTATACTTGACTATATAGTTCTTTTTATGTATTGTTGAATTCCATTTGCTTGTATTTTTATAAAGATTTTTGCATCCATGCTCATAAGAATTTTGTTTTCTAGCTTTTGTTTTGATCCATTTTACACTGTCATGGGTTTTATTATCAGAGTAATGTTAGCTTTATAAAATGAATTGGGAAGGTTTTCCTTTTCTCTTCCTGGAAGAGACTGTGTACAACTGGCTTTAATTCTTCTTTAAAATTTTGGTAAAATTCTCCAGTGAAACCATATGGGACCAGAAATTTCCATGGGAGAAGTTTTTCAATTATGAATTCAACTTCCTCAATTGTCATAGGGTTGATCTCTTTCATCTTGGGATAGTTTTGTTAGTTTGTGTTTTCCAGGAATTAGTCAACTTCTTCTATGTTGTAAAAACCTATGTGTATAGAGTTGTTTGTAGTATTCTCTTACAGTTTTGATGTCACCAAGGTCTATAGTGATAGACCTGATATTAGTAATTTGTGTCTTTTTTTTCTTTTTCTGTCTCATTGTGAATTTGTTAACAATCATTTCCATGAAGCAGAACTTTATTTTTTTAATTTTATCATTTTTCTATATCAAATTTATTGACTTCTGCTCTTTAGTATTTCCTCTCTTCTCCCTTCTTTGGGCTTATTTTGCTCTTCTTTTGTTAGGTTCTTGTGAGAGCCTAAATTATTGATCTGAGGTTTTTCCTGGTTTCTTTTCTAATGTAAGCACTTAGTGCTATAAATTTCCCTCTCAACACTGCTTTAGCTGCTTCCCAAAAAATTTTATATGTTGTATTTTTATTTTCATTCAATTCAGTGTATTTTTAAATTTCCTTTGATACTTCCTTTTTGACCCCTGAGCTATTCAGGTGTATATTGTTTAGTTTCCAAGTGTTTGGAGATTTTCTTACTATGTTTCTGTTTGAAACTTTGATTTCTAGTTTGATACTCTTGTGATCATAAAACATACTCCGTGGGATTTGAATTCTTTAAAATTTGTTGAGGTTGTTTGATGGCCTAGGATATGATCCATTTGGGCATATTTTCCATGGGCATTTAAAAAGAACATGCATTCTGCTGTTGCTTGAGGGAGAATTCTACAAATATCACTTAGAACTTGGTAGGATGATGTTGAGTTTTTCCAGATCATTGCTGCTTTTCTCTCCAGTTTTCCTGATTATAAATAATTTGGGATTTCAGTTTTTCAGTTTTTGCTTTATGTATTTTGTAGGTCTTCTGTTCGATTCAGACATGTTCTTGGTAGATTGGCCCTTTTATCATTATAAAATGTCTATCTGTGTTAATATTCTTGGATCTGAAGTGTGTTTTATCTGATATTAATATAGTCATTCCTGCTTTTTTTTAATTAATGCATTTAGAACCAAATCACATAGTGTTCCATTTTTTGCTTTAATCATCAAACAGAACTTGGAAAACTCAAGAGTGGAAGAAAAGTCTACTGTATTTTCCAGTGTTTTCATTTATCAAATTATTTCTTCCTTCTTGATGTTCCTTATTTTTATCATTTCACAAACTTCCTCTGTCCATTCTTTTAGAGGAGATCTGCTGGCTGCACATTCTCTTAGTTCTCTTAGTAATCTATTTAGGATTACCTTAGTTTCTCTTTATTCCTAAAGAATGTTTTCACTGGATATAGGATTCTGCCTTTTCATTCTTTTCTTTCAACACCTACAAGATATTGTGCCACTTCTTTCTGGCCTCCCTGATTTCTGTTGAGAAATATTATGTCATCCTAATTGCTTTTCCCCTATAGGTAAGGTATTGTTTTCTCTGCTCCTTTCAAGATTTTCCCCTTGTTTCTAGTTTTTGAACACTTAATTATGATGTGTCTTAGAATGGATTTCTTTGTGTTTACCCTATTGGGGATTCACTCACCTTCATGAACCTGTAGTTTTATGCATCTTGGCAAATATGGGAAGTTTCACACATTATTTTTTAACTATTTTTTTAGCCCATTTTCTTTCTCCTCTTCTTCTGGGACTCCATTGACACACATATCACATCTTTTGTTACAATCCCACAGGTCCCTGAGGCACTCACATTTTTTTCAGTATATTTTCTTTCTGTTGTTCAGATAGGATAATTTCTGTTGTTCTCTATCAAGATTCATTGATTCTTTCATCAGTCTCCTCCATACTGCTCTCACACCCATGCATTAATCTCTTTATGCTGGTTATTTTGTGTTTCAGTACTAAAACTTCCACTTGGTTCTTCTTTTTACCTCCCATTTTTTGCTGATACTTTCTATTATTTTAAGACGCTCTATTTTTTTTCCATTTGTTTCATATTTCCATTTGTTTCATATTTCCATTTGTTCCATATTTTTCATTGCTCATTGAAGTATTTTTTTATCATAACTGCTTTAAAATCTGTGATAATTCTAGCATTTTTGCCATCTTGGTGTTAGCATCTATTGATTGTCTTCTTTCATTCTCACTTAGACCTTTCTGGTTTGTGCTATGATGTATGATCTTTAACTGAAATCTGGACATTTTCATAGTATGTTGTGATATTCTGACTCTTATTTAAACATCTGTTTTAGCTGAAAGTTTTTGTTTTTGTTTTTGTTTTTTGGTATGGCCAGCAAGAAAGAGGAAGAAGAAATGACTCCTTACTGCCAGCTAGCAGTAGAAGTTCAAGCTCCCCATTCAGTAGTGGTTGACACCAAAAGTTATGTCCTCATTGTTGCTCATGGGGATGGAAGTCTAGGCTCAACTTGTGGTCTCTACCAACACCACACGTAATAGGGTTGGGATGGATGTCTCCCTACCACTTGGCAGAAATGAAAGTCTAAACTCCCCGTTTTGGGCTTTTCTGACATTATCCTGCTGGTGGGTGGTGTTGGGAAGCTTTGTTATAATCCAACAAGGGTGGATTTTCTCACTTGGTTTTTGCCTCCCACTTGGCTTTTGCTGGTATGGCTGGGGTGGAATAACATTTTTTTCTGTAGTGTTTGGCTGGAGTAGAGTGTCTATTTTCTAAAAGTTTTCTGTCTTTTTAGGCTTCTTTCCTGATTCTTGGACTAGAGAGGGTAGGCTTTTGTTTGAGGCTGGTTTTTTTTTTTTTTTCTTTTGTCTGTGTCCATTGGCATTTCTGGATTGTTAACTTCTTTAGCTCACAAGTCTGAGATTTGTGAGGTGAAAAGAGAACCCAGGAAACTCACCTCCACCTTGCTTCTTAGGTCCTAAGTTCCTTGCCTCGCCTGCCTGCTTTTCTCTACCTTTCCAGGATGTGGCATACACTATATATATAATATTTTCTTTGTTCCTTATATGTATACATATATACACCAGGGTCTTAGCTGTGTTTAAGTGGGGAAAACAACATCTTCCCAGAAGTGGAAGTTTATGATTCTCGTTTTAAAAGGTAATATAAAGCCTTCAAATAAAGAGCCTGTTTTTGAGGCTCTGACCCCCACATTTTATATCAGTTATCAGTTAACTACCCCTTCACACAGTATTCGGATCATTAGTAGGTAGTAAGTAAATAACTCAAGTCCCCTTATACATGGCACTCTATGTAGTCGTCTGCTTATCACAGGCTTCCAATAGTAATCTATATTTTTGATACTACCCATTAACTCAGGCATCCTTCTCTAATAAATGAGAACATATCCTTGGTCATGGAACTATATCTTCATCATGGAAGCTTCCAATATTCTTAGAAGATATTGTTCATCCCCAATAATACATGTGTTATTAATTTGTTAGAACTAAAACATCCAGCATTGAACATTTTTATCTAAATGCCTCCAAGTTCTACTTTGAAAGTTAATTTGGAAGAAATACAGAATAGTTTTATCCACTCTCAAGTCTTCAATTACTTAACTCTGCATGGATACTGCCTAAATGATGATGGCTCCAGCTTAGAGTTACCTTCTGAGTTCCAGAGCTATAGATCCAGCTGGCCAGCAGACTGTGTAGTCTGTCTCTTTAAAGTCAGTATTACCCAGCCTAGCCCATGACAAGGCCTTCTCTGACCCCATCTGCCAACCCTGCCCTTGTCTAGTGTTCCCTGAGTAAGGAAATCGGTACCATTATGTAGGCAGTTGGATAAGACAGAAACTGGCAGCGTCTTTGACAACTCCTTCTGTCTTGACTCATATATACCTATACTGTTTAATAACTAGTTCTCCTAAAAAGAAAATGTATGCATATATATTTAAATCATCACACTATTGATATGAAGAATGTGTAGCAAATAGTTTACAAATAATGAAATATACAGTGCCCTGTTGTAAATTTCATATAGCCAATTGATTCTCACAGAATGCTTTCATTCCTTTTTGTCAAGTTCTCGGATCCATAGTCAACTTGTGGTTACAACTGAGTGTATTTCAGATGGGTATATTGGTTGATAGTTCTCTTTACATTGAAGAGTAAGACACAAGAGAAACAACAAAGATATATGTCAAAATTTCATTCTTTTTTCAATGATGTGAATGACTTCTTTGCTGAATCAGATCATTGTTTTCACATACTGGAGGAATGTTTCCTCAATTTTGTGTAATATTAACAATGAAACATCTGCAGACATGACACACTTTTAAAATCAATCTGTATTATTAACATTTTCTCCATCACTTTCTTAAGTCTAGAAAATCAACAACATAAAAAAGCAAACCCTGATTTATAGCATTTGACAATTACCAAGGATTAAATACTCCTGCTATGACTGATTTCAAACTGCAGACATGACATAACTGAACATGGAGTTGGGAAGATTTGTGCAGTAACAGCCCATCATATGTTATTTCCCATAGAAACACAAAAGACATAAATAACATGAAGAGCACAGATAAGAGTAAAATGTAATAAAATAGGAATTCATTACATTTGAATATTAACTTTATTTTAATATAATTTATTTAATTTTAAGTTTAATTTAATTTTTAATAATGCCTATGTATAATAACCAACTAACAAAATTCCTCAAAACCTGAAAATTTAACTATTGGCTTCCACGAACTAGTGGGAGCCAAATAGCTCCAGCACGCTACTGAAAATAGGCTGTAGTGAGTCTACCCATAAAGAAAACCCTTTAAACTATTTACCTGCCTCTCTCTCTAGCATTATTGCCCTAGCCTAAATTGCCATTGCTTTTCAATTAGAGCACCCATACACCCTCTACATCTGTATGTAACTCTTCCCAATTTTTTCTTCAGCTTCAGCCAGAATAATTTTTTAATGTCAATATGACTATGTTGCCCAATGCATTCATTAATTTGTTCAGCAAATGATTACTAAATTGTATGTCCAGGGCACACTTTTAGTTGACTAGGATCAGTGGGAACAAAGGACAAAAATTCCTGCCTCGTGGAAAACACATTCTACTGGGAGACATAGACGTGATACAAGACATAATAAATAAATACCAGAAGGTAATGAATGCTACAAGAGGGAAGAAATGCAAAGCAAGAGAAAGGTAGAAATGGTGAGGAAGTTACAGTATTAAGCCTAGTCCTCAGGATATGCCCCATAGACAAGGAGGAATTTGAGCAAGGACTTCAAAAGGTAGGGGTGGATCCATTTGGAATGGGTGGAGGGGAAGGGGAAAAGCCAGTGGACATGAAGAGCCTAGTGCAGCAAAAGTAGAGTGAGCAGAGGAGAGAGTTTAAAAAATTGAGCCAGAGAGCTAACGAGAATAGAATATGGAGGGTCTTATCGGTCACTGTAAGGACTTCAGCTTTGACTCTGAAGTAGGAAACCATTGCTGGGTTTTGAGTGGAAGAGTGTCAGAATTTTTCAGCAGATTGCTCTGGCTTAAATTACTTCAGCTGATTTCCTTGTCTTAAGATAAAGCCTAGTGTTCTTTGAATGGCCAACAGACACGTGAAAAGATGCTCAACGTAACTAATCATCAGAGAAATGCAAACCCAACCACAATGAGTTATCACCTCGCACCTGTCAGAAGGATAATAATCAAAAACACAAGAAACAACAAGTGTTGGTGAGGACGGGCAGAAAAAGGAACCGTCGTGCACTGTTGGTAGGAATGCAAACTGGTGTAAGCACTGAAAAACAGTACATAGATTCCTCAAAACAATTAAAAGTAGAACTATCTTATGATCCAGTAATCTCAGTATTGGGTGTTTAGTCAAAGAGTACTAAAACACTAATTTGAAATGATATATGTACCCCATGTTTATTGTAACATTATCTAAAATAGCCAAATTATGGAAGCAGCCCAAGTGTCCATCAGTAGATAAATGGATAAAGAAGATGTGAGATACATATATATCTCATATACACATATATATACACATATATATGCACACATATATGTGTATATATATACACACACATATATGTATGTATGTGTGTATACATACATACATATGTATACACACACACTCACACAAAATGGAATATTACTCAGCCATTAAACCGAATGAAATCTTGCCATTTGCAATAAGGGGGATGGAGCTAGAGAATATAATGTTAAGTGAAGTACGTCAGAGAAAAACAAATATCATATGGTTTCACTCACACATGGAATTTAAGGAACAAAACAAGTGAATGAAGGAAAAAGAGACAAACCAAGAAACAGACTCTTAAATAGAGAACTGATGGTTACCAGAGGGGAGGTAATGGGGAATGGGTGAAATAGGTGATGCGGATTAAAGTGTACACTTATCATGATAGGAAGGAAGGAAGGAAGGGGAAAGGAAAGAAAGGAGGGAGGGAGAAAGAGAGAGAGAGAGAGAGACAAGGAGGGAGGGAGGAAGGAAGGAAGGAAGAAAGAGGGAGGAAGGAAAGAAAGAGAAAGAAAGAAAGAGAGAGAGAAAGAAAGAAAGAAAGAAAGAAAGAAAGAAAGAGGCAGGCTAGTGTTCTTCATGTGGCCTACCAAGCCCCAAATGGAGCTACCCTCATGCCATCCTTACTTCCTGCTACTCCTTCTCTCTCTCTGCTCTTTTTCCTTCAGATCTGTCGATAGGATGCTTCTTTCTCTGATGGGGTCCCTGTCAGACACACACAGCTACCTGGACTTGCCACTCATAATACTAACCATACTAAATGATTGCTTTGGATTTTGTAATTAGTTGCTTGTTGTATGTATTGCCTACCTTCACTGCTAGTCACTGCTAAAAAGAAAGCTAGATTCAAGCAAGAATGTTGACTCTTTTGTTCACTAACTTATTTCAAAGAATTAGACCAGTGCTTGGCACAGAGAGGACACTCAAATATTTGTTAGCTGAATGAATGGGTGTTTTACATATTGATATATTCCGAGTACTCAACCCAGAGTCTGTCTCATAATATACATTCTGCGGAGGTTTTTTTTGTTGAATGAATAGATAATCAAATGCATGATGGGTGGATGCATTGAAGATTAAGTGAGAGAAAAAAAAGAATGAATAAATGAATGATTGATGCATTTCTATATTCCTAGTGGTAAACCCAAAGTCTGGTTCATGGTAGGCATTTGTAAATTTTTTTAATAATTAAATGATAAAGTGAATGGATAAGTGGGTGATTGAATGAGTGAATAAAAGTGAATGTATGAATGAATGAGTGAATTAATTAATTAATTAATCATCTTGAGTAAAGTTAGAAGAGTTTCCAACCTCTCAGAAGCATATCTCTTCCTCCTAGAGTGTGTCACTTGACTGGCCCATTAGTTCTCTACTTGGTTTCCTGCCATGGATATATTTTGAAGAACATTTTTATTAGCTTTGGAGTCACTTGCAAGGTACACTTGAATTCTCTTTTGGCTCGCCTGTGTTCTTGTTCACACCTGACCTGCCATAGTTTGCGGATCTCCCTGGTTTCCTTACTTGGGCCACATTTCCAAGTGTCCCTTTGATCTCTGGCACATACTTTTGCTAGACTTCCAATAAGGTGTTTTTAAACAGTCTCCAGATTTCCTGTGGCTTATTGACTTTTTAAATTATTCCTTTCATTTGTTTTTCCTAACCAGTGCCTACACTTGTTCTTAGATTCCCTTTATAAAATTGAGTAACCACATGATATATAAATTTTCTCCCAGCCCAGAATGGTCACAGTGTTGTGATCACTCAGAGATATTTTTTCTTCCCGGTCCTGTCCATCACTCAAAGCCAAATCTAAACTATTTTTCCTCTTTAATAATTCTAAAGGCATTTTTCTAAGAGGAGGTCATTTATCTTATCCAGTAAGCTTATATTTATATTCCTTATCAATATGTGAACAGTTAGTAACTATGTCTTCAAGCAAGCCTTGAGTGTGCTATGTATATATGCCATAGAATGTATGTGTGTGTGTACACTGTATAATGAACAGGTACTTTGAAAACCATCTCATTTATATCTAACAAGGAAACCCTCTAATCATGGTCTCTCTTCTGGCACAAACCCAAATCTTTCAAATACAAGTCATAAAATGTTTTTGGTTCCCATCTACAGAGATCAAATACTAGTCTGTTTCTTTTCTGTCATATGTTCACCTTCCAAGGCCTATTTGAGGATAGAATTCAACAACCACATGGAACTAGGAATCATTTAATATAAAGAGAAACTTGCTTTCACTTTTTCTGACTGAACATTTCATCAGTCAGGTTTTTTCCTACCAAAGATGTTTATTTTCAACCATTTCTTGCTTTATTTGGCTAAAAGGTATGCTCTTTGCTACATTTAATAGTCATGTGTATGCTACCCAAAGTAGAGATCACAGAGTTTTCATCTGCAGATTTTTACCAGACTAAAGTGAACCAAAGAACATGTTAGAAATTCGACCCTATGGTGTATATATGCTTCTCGCAAATATTTTAGCAGACTGGCTAGTCTTCAAAACTTTTATATGATAAAACTCTTACATAGTCAATGTTTATTCAGATTATAGATTGTGGTGTGAATGTAAGAGATGGTGTTTTAAATAGTGAAAACTGAAAATGTACTTTTTTTCCACTTCAAACTTTCAAATTGGGTAAGTTGTAATGAAGAATCTTTAAAATTTTGGTGATATGTTTTCTACCCATGATATTGACACATGCACATAATTACCTTTTTCTTCTTTTTGAGACAATTTCATTATTTGTCATGTTGGCCGTGGTGCAATAAAGCCAAAATATCATATTAGAATTCATGACAGTTTTCACATTGTATTATCAATATGTGGAAATAATTGTCTGCTCTGAGATTAAATTACATTATTGTGTATCTTTTTCATGCCTAATAAATAATGATGGATGGCTTTTATTTTCATCACCACCTGCAACCATTTAGTCACCCCTTGATTGTTGAAGATAAAATAATAAAGGCAAGTGTTATGTTGCAGGCTGAAGAATGTAGTCAAAACAGTTGTATGTTCCTTGTTTCCATTTGGATTGTTTTAGTCCCTAAAGAGCAATGCACGGTGGTCTATAAAAGAGATCAACCTAGGGGAAAACATAGCAAACAGTTCACATAAATGAGGGGAGAAAGTGGGAAAATAGTTTTTTTTTTCCAGTAGAACAATAATTATTTCTTGGTGCACGATTCTTAATCTGAAAATGAGTTTTTTGTTCTGCTGTGCAAATCAGTTACATGCAATTAGAATGCAAAGCAGAGGCACATCTTACTGTTTAGCCTTTTTAAAATAGAAATGAAAACAGCCCAGAAATTGTAGCAAAGTTGAAAATGCATGCTAGGTAATTTTGAAATCCAAAGACATAAAACCATGCATAATAAAAAGGCCACTCTAAACTCATTACATTTTTTGAAATTGGCAATTGGGAGGCTTAATTTTAAAATTCGAACTTGTATGTTTGGGAACTTATTAACTATATTTTGAATGGTCAATTGCATTGCCGGTGTTCAGTTGTGTTTTGTTCCTCCTCCACTATACTGTTCTAATGCCTCAGAATTTGGTTTTATCTGTGTCTGACCTGTTCACATTTTTTTTTTTAGTTGACAAATGTTAGGCTTAAGCAAAATTGATTCATTTTTTTTTGGTGAAACTTTTGAATTAAAATTATAATCAGCAAATGTTCTGAGTCATCAGGGGAGAAGAATCACCTCTCGGTTTTATGATACTATTACATTTCATTTCTGAAGAACGTCAAGCTTTTTGTAAAATAAATACATAGTGTTTATAATGGAAACTAGTCATTTGATCGTTTTAGTTACAACAATGAGGTAAGAAAACAAACTATAGACAAAATCTTTTTGGGTATTTGGTTATGAGTCACAGGTTGACTCTTTACAGAACAGTTTCACATGTTTGGCTCTATTATCTTTAAATCAAAAGATGACAGTCTTTTCAGGCATAGCAGAAACTCAGACCAGCATCTAAAAGTAATCCTATGGAATGCCAAGCTACTGCAGAGAAATGGCTTGAAAAATAGACCAACAGTGCATTATTTGACGATCCCTAAGTGAACACGTAGGCTTATGGATTCTGTCTTTAGTTGGGTGTTCCAGTAATGCTCTGCCCAGCTGCTACAGAGTGTTCATTTTAAAAGAACAAGGAACCTTTCCCTTGTTTATGGCTGTTTTGCTATCTGAATACCCATCTCCCTCTATAATTAAATGCTGTGAATAAAATAAAAATAAACATAATTTTATTTGTACCATTACTCACTGCAGAAATTACCTCTTTACATTCCCTAAGAGAATCAAAGACCAGTCCTGCCTGCTTCCTTCACATTTGAGAGAGTTATGCAGAAGTCACAAGTTTTCCAGATTCTTTGAGCCAGGGAGGAGTTTCGTGCATTAGCAGCCTTTGAGACATATTAATTCGCAGTGAGCACATATGTATTTATCCTGTCTTGATGATAGAGAATTTTCTTGGCCCAGGAAAACACCTTAAAAGGCAAGTCCTGCAAAACAGACTTGTATAAAAATCACCCAGATCTTATAACTTGGACGTCTGTCTGTCAGCACAAAGCTACTCTAAAGAAAGTAGGATTTAGCACAGGCCACATCAGTATTCTAATCAGAGCCCCTAATCATCTTTTTCCACCCCTTCTCCAGTGATCTGTGGAAGTCCTGAGAACCCAAGGGCTTTCCCCAAATGTACCTAGCTCCAAACATCCTGGTCTGACTCCCTGGCAAACAGAAAGTTCTAGAATGGCATCCCCATAGAATAGGTGTTGTTTTGTTTCCTCTTACATTATCTCTTGTCTGTACAGATTTTCTTCAGCCAAAGTCTTCCTAGCATGACCTGTCAAAAGCAGAAGATGGAGGAGGAGGGGGAGGGGGAGGAGGAAGAGAAGGAGAGAGAAAAGAGAAGGAAAAAAAAAGAAAAGAAAGGAAAGGGAAGGGAAGGGAAAGACAGGAAAGAAAAAGAAAGATGGAAGGAAGGAAGGAGAAAACATGTGGAATAACTGTGCCATAAATGCACAAAATGGAAATGCCGAACTAGCTCTGCTAAAATAAATCGTTCTTAGTACTGTAATTGTGTGTGTGTGTGTGTGTGTGTGTGTGTGTGTTTTGCTTTCACACTTTCTATCATCCTAGTGGTTTGCTAGTTCTAACAATGTTTCCTGAGTCTGTGCTACATATATGGTGACATTCAGAAGTTTTTAATTCATACCAAAATTATTAACATTCTCGGCTTATGCATTTGCAAGAAGGAGTTGTATGAGGAAAATAATGTATATCCAAGCATGCACTAAAATATTGGAAGCTGGGATTCCCCTGCTGTTAACAGTTAATAGTTCAGGCTCTGGGCTAACAACAGTTATTCTGTGCTTCTCAGGAAAACATTTGGGAAAAAATACCTTTGGCTAATAAAATTAGTGTTAAAATGACAATAAATATCAACATACTTGAAGCTTCTTGAGCACTTTTGACATTTAAAAAGTTATACACCCAGTTTGATAATTTTTAGGTAGTATACCTATTTATAAATGTAATTTTTAACATAAGAGGGAAGACAACTTTGTCTAAAATACAATGTTCAAAGCACTACCACCAGCAAAGTAATTTTGGATTAAGACTCTTGAAATAAACTTACTAACTGAGCGTAAATATTTGTCCAATTGGATATTCTAAATGTTGAAATTTGTTAGTCATTGTGGTTGAACTAATGCAGCACAATGAGATTGCTTTCACTTTTCCAGCAGCCGCCTTAAGTCATGTTAGTGTTTAACAACTAGTCCTGGGTTTCAGAAAACACTGTTAGGGAAGGAAAAACAGACTCTTTGGCTAGAGTTATGGAAGGAGGGTGGGATCTTATGAATTATACGACTCCATAAGACGTAGGCAACTTTATTTTGGCAAGAAATTCAGGCCTTTGCATTTTATTTTTGCACTTAGTTCAGCTACATGTGCACAAGTACCCTACAAAAGAAAAGATTCTTACTCATCTGCAGAGCACAGATTAATTAATAATTAATTGTTCCCTTTTATCTTTCAGGTTACAGCACCACGCATTTAAGAACTCTGTGAGCTGTAAAATGATCTGCCCAAAGGTAAGTGACTAGGATCGCAGTGTAATTACTCAAAGATGAGCTCAGATCATGTCCAAATACATGGGAATGGACGTCTACACTTCTTGATGAATAGTCAAGATGATGTCATAGATCAGCTTTCATCCTTTGATGGAATGTCCAGTTTTTTCAGTTGTCTTCAAAATATTATATAAAACACCTAGAAAATAGTGCTTAAGGATGATCATTTCTCAGGTGAAAGAGTGCCCTGAACTTCTCAAAATGTTTCATTAACAAGACATTTATTTGGAAACTGTGAAACAAAACTGAAGAAATAACTGGTAAAATTTACGGCATCTTCCATTGGGCTAGACAATTTTCCTTGACAACAGATGCTCTAATAATGAACTCTAATCTGCCTGTCCAGACCAAGGACAATTTCATGTAGCTCCATTATAGTATATTTTAAACTTTTCCTGAAGTTCAGGAATATATCTTTCAGAATCCGTCAGTACTTCAGAAGCATGGCTCGCCAAACCAATCAATCTAGTACAAAGTTTGTTTTTAGATTTCAAGTTCCTTGTTACTGCTTTGTAAGCAGATGTCTTCAAAGATATAATATGGTGAAGAGATTATGTGATTTTTGGGTGTAGCAATTCTGCCAGTTATAATTAAAAGGGCCAACATCCAAGTTTTGTTTTCTTTATAAACACTGCGGAGTGTGTCAGTGGCCAATCTAAAATTACCCACAGAAGAGTGTGTGCTCTCTTCTTTAGCACAAGATAATGAAGATGGTGTGTGAAACGCGCCATGGTTATAATAAGCTGATGGACTTGTGGTCCTACGCGCAAACTTGTCCAAGTGTAATTATAAGAGTTTTAAGAGAATTGTTGCTTCCTAAACTGACTAGTCAAGTGACTCAAAAGTTAATATCACTGAATTAACAACCTGACTCTGAAGGTCTACAACTGTACCTTGGAAACTAACTACTTGGAATCCATCACCCTTTCTCACCCTAAAAGACATTTTTTGAGATGGATCTCAATGCAGGGCAGACTATTTAGCATTTTCTTCATAAATTGTTTCTGGAAAGGTGAAGTGTGTCTAAAAATGAAAAGCAGCAAAGAGCTGAGCGTCCAGTTCTTTTTTCCCATGCATGGAGGAGAAAGGGCATGTATGTACCTGCTCTGATGTTTACGTGCTTGGGAAAGTGTGATTGTCAGGCTCCGCCTGAATCACAGGGACAAGAAATCAAATTGGGACCCACAATAGGACAGGAAATATCTCAAGATGATTATGTAATCACAAGCCTCTATAGCAGTGGTTTTCATGTACAGAGAACACAATCATTATAAAAGGATCAAGATATCAGTCTCTCAGGGGGTGGGAGAATATTTGAGGCAGATGAACACTGATGGTAGAAATCTGGGCAAATCAGGGAAGCTGGGAAAACCTTTTCTCCTTCATGTTTTGGGCATAATACTTCATAAAGTCCTTGGACAAATGGAGACATCATAATGTCTTCCCAGTAATAAGTCAGGGAATCCCAGAGCTCCTATTGGGAGTCTTCCTTGGTGGCTGGTATGGATGAGTGACTTGTAGGTTCTTAAAGGGGATTGGGTACAGAGCCACTAAAGACAAAAATCTTACTCAAACCAGTCTTCTATTTTGCTGCAATTTCATTTGCCTTGGATGTTCCCAGTGGCTCAAGGCAAATGTCTCCTGTGTCAAACTTACCAGATTGAACTACTAGGTGATTTGTAATTGGGGGGGGGGGGGAAGATGGGGGAGAGGGTGTAAAATTAAAAGTAACTACACTTTAGCAAAAAGACCATCCAATCCCCAAAGCATATTCAGTACTGAACTATTTTTATATTTCCTTTTATTTCTGGGGTATCTGTATATTGATAGGTAATTCTAATATCACATATTCTTTTCATGTAAATATAGACATATGTTTATGTTTAATCCTTTCATCTACAGTGTAGTCAGATCAGCCTTTTCTTTTTTTTTTTTTTTTTTTTTTTAGATTTTGTTTATTTGACAGACAGAGATCACAAGTAGGCAGAGAGAGCGGGGAGTGGGGGAAGCAGGCTCTCCATCAAGCAGAAAGCCCGATGCAGAGCTCAATCCCAGGACTCTGGGATCATGACCTGAGCCGAAGGCAGAGGCTTTAACCCACTGAGCCACCCAGGCACCCCAGAGCAGCCTTTTTAAAAGCAAAAGGGAAATCTGATTATTTAGTATCTGAGTAAAGAGCAGATCCTTTCTCTGGCCTGAGTAAGGGTGGATGAGCCACTGCATTCTCAGCCAGACTCGTCTTAAACCATTTCCCTTCATTCTCTCTACCCTACCTACTCTGGCTCTCCTTTGTTTTGTCTCATACCGTCTGACTTCCACATGGTGATTGCATATCTCTCCCCCTTAGGATGGAATCCTTCCTCCTGGGCTCCTCCCTAATTAAGGATACTACTTCTGTTTTCATGTCTGATTAGCTCATAATTCTTGTGTCATGGAAGTAATCATGGTTATAATTTTACATTGTGTGATCAATTGTCTGATGTCTGCTTCTTGGACTGGTGGCTCCATGAGAAGAAGAACCATGTTTATTTGGCTCATTATTATATCCCCTGTACTTATCTCAATGCTTTGAACGTGGGCACACAAAAATACTCCTGAGGTGAGGGAATAAATGTCCAGGTATGTTTTGATTGTGTTTTCCTATGTTACAAATACCTTATGTCTATAATGTAATATCTGGTGGAGCTTCTAAGGAGTATAGAAGGGGAGTTGTCTATTAAACTGTCATTACTGGTCAGGTTAAGTAACCCTAGAGTCTATAACATACAGTCCCAGCATTTCAGCACTTTGACATAATACAGATTCATGCTTCATTCTTGGCACCATCAAATGTGGATTGAGAGTATGGGTTTTCTCTGCTCCACAGAGTCATGAATGGACCTGGGATGTTTTCTTCTATTGCTCACCCCTCTGTTAAGTTTCAGAGTCCTCCCTGAATTTTTGGTATCTATCATCCAATAAACAAAGAAACAGAAGGGTGAGGCCAGGAAGTGCCTGTATCACTCATCCAGGATACAGTCACATGATCCCACTCGATTGCAAGGCAGCCTAGGGAATGTAGCCTTCCTAGTGCTACACATAGTTCTGTTTCTGCTACAATTAAGTATGATAACTACAATTTGCCAGCAGTTTACTAGGTACTCCAAAAATCATACCATCAGTGATATGCTTAAAACCAAACTCTCATGTAAGACAAGTGCCAACATTAAATGGATTTAGTGGTATTGTGTCTGTCTAGGAATGTGCTACATGGTTTGGTAAATACAGTTTTCCTACCGCAGAGAATCTCAAAACAAGTACATTTTGAAAATGAACTTTGAAGAATCAGCTGGAGGATATACAGATTTTCATATTCACTTAAGGATTTTTCATTTTCATATTGTACTAGTTAATGTGCCAAAATGAAAATAGCTTTCCACAAAATGGAAGTTATACTATAAAGTTGGAATTGGTATTATCTATTGCTGAATTTCAATGGGATCTCAAACAGAGTGATGTAACTATGAAAGCAGGATCCTCTCTCTGAATGTTTCCCTAAGATTGTGTCAAATAGATCGAGACAACAAAATGTATGCAGGGTTGACTTTTCAATCAACAGGCACAAAAAGACCCTGGTAGATAAATCAGTTGAAAGAAAGTATATACAATAACTGACTGGCAGTATTATAAAGACAACTTTTTAGACTTGACATTGAAGATATTCTTGAAGAATAATTTATCGGAGAGAAAAATCAACCTACTCCATGGAAATGCCAAATTTACTGTTACTCTACCTAACACGTTGACATCAACCTTACTATCTGGGAAAGTGTTTCTCTTTTAATTAATTTTTTTTTCCTTTGGGAACATATGTAGCATGGACCTGTGTTGCTCTTTGATGTAAAAAGAAGACATTAAATCGGATTTCAGATTAAGTGACAGAGGCAGACTAAGATTAAATGCCAAGGTCATCTATGAAATCAATTTAATCATGTGTTTAATGATGACATGTTTTGCCATAGAGAAATGCTTACCAACTTTGTACTTTGTCTCTACTAAACAGCAATTCATTGAAAACCTTTTATTATCTTTGCTTATTTCTACTTGTTGAGGAGGGAGGATAGTGTCCTCGTTGGTCAGTATTTTCATCCAATTGTCTCTCAGCCTCTCCTTTTCCTTGCTTCTTAGACAAAAGGTGATGTTTAAACTTAGGTCTGTATTTCACTGAACCTGAGATACTGTCAGTTGTAAGATGGGCCATTTTTATTTACCACTAAGACAGAAAACACAGAGCTGCCTAAGCTATAATGTAATGCTTTCTTATCACCTAGAATTTTTATTCTTTGCTTACCAAAAGAACAGTTTTAGACTTAGACACATTTTTATCATATTTCACACTTGTACAAACATAAAAAGTAAAACATAAGTAAAATAAATTGGTTAAAGTGTTCCTAAAATCTCCACATATTTATAGTCCAACTTTTCTGAATTCATTTTTGACACAGTTGTTGATGTTTGTGTTTTTCCATACACTCTCATCTTCTGTGCCATCATGAACATTAGCATCCTTAAAAGAATGCTCCACTATTATCCCCAAGACTTCCTTCCAAGTTGCTGACACTCTCTCATGCAGTTAGCTTTCCGGGGTGAGCACAGGTGGTATTAGCTCTGTCACAGCCACTACTGGGTAGCAGCAATGTTAAGGTACTTTCACAAAGATATGGAAAAGTGTATCAAGAATTTGTTAAATACCATTTATTGTTCAAGGTACATATGCAAGCATAACCCAACAGTTTATCTCAATTCCCTAGTATTTTCATAATATAAAATATCACTAGCATTACATATATTTTCTTTAGCCTTTTATAGTAATACAGATGTTTAATGGTAAAGGATACTCACAAATTATTTTCACAGAAACAATCAACTTTCCATGAAATTCATGTAGGGAAAGTATATTAAAATCTTTGTTTCTAGCCCTACTCCAACTTTTTTAAGTTTAAATTTTAGCTCTCTGTAGCCTCTCAAAGTCAGTGACAATTCACTGTGGGCATTCCTCACATATTACATTGTATTCTTGAAGAGCTCTGAAAAAAAAAAAAAATCAGGTGTTCCTAAATAGAATCATATTTTCTACCACCTTGGAGTTTTACTTCAGAATTTCTTCTCTTAATTTTTGTTAGATCCTAACATTCTACTCTCTCCTCAAGTGAGTCTTTAACTTTATCTCCCTCACTCTTGCCCTCATCTCTTTTAAAGATAGATAAAGTTATGCAAACTTCAGCTTAATTGTACTAGGGAGTGCTCAGTATTTGAAATAAGCTCCCCAGAAATATTTTTGTGAAGTCTTAAACCCCTGTGTATTGTGAATAATAAACAATGATTATCTGGTTTAGATTTGTTTTGTTTTACAGGCTGGCTTACACTGAAGACATTTTGGTTTCCATTTACGAGTTAACACCCCTAAACATGTTCTACTGAACACTGTAATTGTGTCCTAACAACTTTGCCATAAAAGCAAAGAATTCCTTATTAACTCCATTATTTTTTATTTGTTTTTTTTCCCTCTGTGTTTGTGCTTTAAAATATATTTTCCATGGTAGTGACTATGTGAGTCTGAGAAACGCAACTAGACAGATGTACTGACCACGGTTACCAAGGGAGCAGTTTCCTTGGCGATGGCCAGCCGTCATCAAAGCAGTGTACGTTCTGGGTCCTTTCCACGTGACTTGCTCTCACATGCTATCAAACTTGGGGAGTGGAAGCAGCTCTTTGTAAATCATCAGCCCTCACCCGCCCCTACTCACCCAAGACACCGCTAATTTTCATGAAGCAGACAAGTAAGAGCAGGTGGTGAATTGTTTGTGATGTTCTTTGAGAAGTTTTACAAGGGCCCCAGGCCGCAGTTCACCATGGATTTTTGGTTTCTCCAACTTTCAGTTTCAACCCAAAATTCATTCCAGCCATTTGAAGAAGATCCAAAAATGTACCAGCCAATGCCCAAAGGTCAAAGCTGCAAGAGATCCAATAAGGGAGAACTTTTGCAGAGTAAATATTTTCTAGTGGTTAAAGGAAAAGGTATGAAGAATCAGGCATTTCCTTAACCATGCCTTACAGTCAAGCTACATTGCCTCTCTGCCTGTATTTCTGCAAGTCATGAATGAGAATATTAATACTTGTTGGTATAGTATTTGCTCCTCTAATAAAAGCCTATGACTAAGATTGGTTGATTTTTTCATCTTAAGAAAGGTTTGGAAAAAATGTTTTGTTACTGGGGAGTCTGTGTGGCACAGTCAGTTAAGCATGGGACTCTTGATTTCGGCACAGGTCGTGATCTCAGGGTCATGAGATGGAGTGCTACATGGGGCTTCATGCTCAGTGTATAGTCTACTTAAGACTCTCTCTCCCTCTGCCCCTCCTGCCGTGTTCTCTGTCTGTCTCTCAAATAAATGTATAAGTCTAAAAATAATATTTCATTATATTCTTGACCCTAGAAAAATTTAAAGTGACAAGCCAACACTACAAAAGACTATTGTTTTCCCAAATGAAATTTACAGTATAGATGATACATGAGTGTTTGCTGATAGTGAGATGCCCATGTTATGTGTCCTTATGCGTGGTGTGTCATTTTCTTTTTACAATAACTCCAATTGGCAGACATGAATGTTCCTGATTTGTTGGTGCAAACAGATCTTGAGAGAGAACATAGTTCACCAAAGTTTACAATTAGTAATTGTATAAAGATCTGAACTTCAGGCAGATTGACTACAGATCTCACTACTCTACAGTACTCCCTCATATATGTGCAGACATCTTCTTTTGTGTGTCACATTAACACACCACAGGTTGCTTTTCTGTTTTTCTATTCTCCAGCCTGCGTATATTAGGGCAGTTGCAACCACGTATAAAATCCAAGAATTTGATATATCAGCTTCAAGTTTTTATAAACATAGAAAATGAACTTTTCATAAATTTCTAAATTTTTACATATTTTGGAAATCACATATTTTGGAAACAGGTAAATGGAGACGTTCATGTCCTCAACGGTATTAAGAAACATATTTACAATATAAAGAATAGAGCAAGGGTGCCTGGGTGGCTCAGTTGGTTGGGCGTAGGACTCTTGGTTTTGACTCAGATGATGATCTCAGGGTTAAAGGATCAAGCCTTGTGTGGGACTCCACGCTCAGCAGAGTCTACTTGGGGATTCTTTCCCTCTGTCC